>NC_051179.1:99539712-99839712 GCF_013339695.2 Rhipicephalus sanguineus | reverse complement strand
TACGACTGAGGAGGCAGGTTTTCGTCGTGACGGTCCTTCTGGCCCTACTCTCCCTACAATGTTACAACCCTAGTTTCTTAAGGTGCGCTGAAAATGCGACTGCGCTGAAACTTGTCTTCCTCCGTGCCCTCTGCACAAGCTCATGTTGTGTTTCGGTTTCGGTTCAGTATTGCATTGTACGAATGACAGGAGGCGCCGCTCTGGCATTCCTGTTTTACCCAGGCGACGTGTAAGTAAGAGAGTTTGTGGAGAGTACTCGTTGAGTGCGGACGTTTCTTCTCCTTCGGCGCATCGCGCCAAACACCGTGTTCGGGCTGGCCGGCGTCCCCACCGGTCGCGTTGGTCACCGCCGGTCTTCGCCTGCCGCTGCGCCGGGACTACCAGCCCGCAACACAGCACTCGTGTTTCCCGACGTATTGCCAGATGGCGTCCATATCTCACGCAGCGCCTCTTCTATCGTCTTTAGACGACATTTGCAGCGAAGCACGCAGATACGCGGCCAATTTTTTTTCACACCCATTCACAGATTGTTTCACCCGCAGTTCACGGAGCGGTCCGCATGGAGTTCACAGAGTGTTCACAAAGAATTGAAAGCCCACATGTGCGTGACGTTTCAAGTTTACACTCGGCTCATGTAGTCAGCTCCGACGTTGTCACTTCCTTTGATGTATTCCACAGTGAAGTCGTACTCCATAAGTGTCAGACTCCAACGCAGAATTCGGCTGTTTGTGTGCTTGGCCGAGTTGATGTAGGCCAGCAGCTGGTAATCGCTCTGCAGTACGAACTGCTTGCCGAATAGATAAATGTGGAAGTATTGGACAGCCCACGCGAGTGCAAGCCCTTCTGGCTCTACGGTTGAGTATCGTGCCTCCCGTGGAAGGAGCTTCCTGCTTCCGTAGGCGACCGGATGGAGACCAAAGTTATAATTCTGCATGAGCACGGCTCCCACACTGGTAGACGATGCATCTGTGCGCAGAACAAATGTCTTCTCCAAGTCGGGAGACCTCAAGATTGGACCAGTCGACAACAGTTGTTGAAGCTCGTCAAATGCCTCCTGGTGACGTTGTTCCCATATCACCTTGTTCGGAGCCCACTTCCGAGTGAGCTCTGTTAAGGAATGAGACACGTGGGAATAGGTGGGTACGAAGTCTCGGTAGTACCCCGTGAGACCGAGAAACGAACGGACTTCTTTCTTTGTACGAGGTCTTTTTGCAGCTTGTATCTTTTCAAGTGTTTCAAGCTGCGGCCGTAAGACCCCATGTCCCACGATGTGGCTCAAGAACTTCACCATCGTTCAACCAACTTCACTCTTGGATGGCTTGATTGTGAGCTATCCACGCCTTATATGTTGGAAAAACCTTTCGAGCGTGGCAATGTGCGTCTCCCATGTGTCGCTGGCTATAAGAACATCATCGAAGTAATGATGTACGTGAGAAATGCCAGCCAGAACTTTTCTCATGAGTCTAGTGAAAACTGCTGGCGCTGTTTTGATGCTAAAAGGCATAAAGCGGAACTGCTAAAGGCCCGACATTGACTGGAAGGCTGTCATGCGTTTCGAGTGTTTGTGCATTGGGACCTGCCAGTATCCCTTTGTAAAATCAAATTTGGAGAAATAGCGAGCCTTTCCTAAGATTGTGATCATGTCCATCGTGGAATAGGCTCATTATCCATTACGACGACTCTGTTCAACTGTCGGAAATCAATGCATAGGCGTATGCTGCCGTCTTTCTTTTTAACTACCACAATGGGTGATTGGTAAGGTGAGTCTGACGGTTCGATGATTCCCTGCGCCAGCATCTGTTGCACTTCTTCCTCTACCGCCTGTTGAACAGCAAAGGGTATCGGGTATTGGCATACGTTCACCGGCACAGTAGATGTTGTCGTGATCTTGCACTCTACGAAGTTAGTCTTTCCTGGAACGTCTGAGAAAATATCTTGGTAGTTTGATAGAAGCTTCTCGATCTGTGGTTTCTGCTTCGTGTCCAAGTTGTTAGCGACTTTGACGTCATGGCAGGTCTCGTTCTGTTGAAGCGCGAGCAACGGCAGTTTCGGTTCTTCTTCCGGTTGTTCTATTTGTACCGTTACAGCCACGCGGCCCACCGTGTCGGTCGACGGTGGTCTCTCGTACTTCTTTGAGGAGGTTGATATGGAACAAACTGGTTCGGGTTCCCAGATCAACGACATAGTCGATTTCGCTCCGCTTCTCTAGTAGAGTGAAGGGGCCCTTCCAAGTTAGAATCAGTTTGTTGGTGTCGGAAGGTAGTAGTAGTAATACCTTGTCTCCGACGCAGAGTTGACGAGGCTTCGCTTTGCGATCGTAATATTTCTTTTGTGTCAGTTTGGCTTTCTGGAGCTCTTCGTGCGCAATTTGACACGTCTCATACAAACGATCGCGAAGCTCCATGACATAGCCGTAGGTAGTCTTCGTTTGGGCATCCAAGGTTTTTCGCGTCCATAATTCCTTCAGTATGGACATTGGGCCTCTA
The DNA here is from genome assembly GCF_013339695.2 of Rhipicephalus sanguineus. Lineage (NCBI taxonomy): Eukaryota > Metazoa > Arthropoda > Arachnida > Ixodida > Ixodidae > Rhipicephalus > Rhipicephalus sanguineus. The sequence goes on along the minus strand of NC_051179.1, from coordinate 99,837,226 downwards.
ATGTATCGACCATTCAGGAGGTCGAAAGGCGAAAAGCCGATACTCGACTGCGGTACCTCTCTGTATGCAAATAATAATGGTGCTGTAACGAAGAGGAAGTACTCCGGCGCAGAGGCAGCATCATCGAGTGTGCAGCAGAGGCTCGAGCTAGCGAACTGCTCTCGGTGCATTGCGCGACCAGCAACCAGCTACACACTCAATAAATCGCCTTTATATTTGGTGGTGGGTCACGGGTGGTGGGTCAGGGAACAAACGGGGGTTAAGGATATCATAGTTGAAATTAAGAAGAAGAAATGGATGTGGGCCGGCCACGTAGCACGTCGGCAGGATAACCGGTGGTCATTAAGGGTAACTGACTGGATTCCAAGAGAGGGCAAACGCGTGAGGGGAAGACAGAAAATTAGGTGGGTAGATGAGATTAAGAAGTTTGTAGGTATAACTTGGCAACAGAAAGCACAGGACCGGGTTGATTGGCGGAACATGGGAGAGGCCTTTGCCCTGCAGTGGGCGTAGACAGGCTGATGATGATGATGATGATGATGATATTTGGTGGAGGTGCTGGGTAACGTTCCCTCTACCGTCCCCCTGCCATCCTGGATCTCCGTTCACGGCGGCTACCTTCTGCTATGCCGGACGACAACCAGCAGACGCTTCCATCGCCACCTGCCACCTGTCCTGGCACTGTTCCGCAGCTAGATCCTCCAATCTTCAGCGGAACAGACGACAACGACGTTGAAGATTGGCTGTTGACCTACGAATGGGTGAGCGCTCTAAACAAATGGACGGACGCGGACAAGTTGACAGGCGTGTCGTTCTATCTCGCGGGCGTGGCCAGTCTTTGGTTCAAGAACCACGAGGGAGACGTCAGAACATGGCCGCTGTTCAAAACGTCAATCACGGCAGTGTTCGACCGACCCGCCGTCCGAAAACTCCGAGCCGAGCAGCGTTTCGCGCACAAGAGACAGGTGAAACGTTCACCAGCTATATCGAAGACGTTGTCGACCTGTGCAGATGCGTGAACGCTGCTATGACGGAAATTCAAAAAAATCAACCACAAATTGAAAGAGATTGATGATGACGTTTTTCAGATGCTGCTGGCGAAGACCTCGATCACAGTCAACGACGTTATTAGCTTGTGCCAGAGCTATGATGAATTGCGGAAGCAGCGAGCTCCGACAAGACGTCCTGCCGCACACGATTTGACATCACTGTCGAGTCTGACTAACAGCCACGACAACGCGTCGCTGATAGCTGAAACCAAAGCCTTTGTCGGCGAAGAAGTCGCGCGACAGCTCTGTCTGGTGCCCTTCACTCAGAAACCTACTACGACACTACCATCGTCCCTCCGTGGCGTAATTCAAGGAGAGGTCGCTGAGGCGCTGGCAGCTGCCCGCAAGCAAAACCTTGTGGCTGCTCCACTCACATACGCTGCGGTTGCTGCCATGCCCACTCGCAAAGCACCTGCACCACCATTCCAGCATCCTCTTAACTACCACCCACCTCCTGTTCACTGGGCCAGTACAGCCGCCGCCAACCCGTGGCGCACGCTCGACAATCGTCCGATATGCTTCGCATGTAGATGCCCCGGACACGTCGCAAGGTACTGCCGCCGCCGGGTTCAAGCCACTGATTACAACCCCCGAGAGCCCTACTTCCAATTTGACTCAAACTCGCATTACGCTGCCTCCGCACCAGCGCAAGCTCGCTGCCAGGCTGATCGCCGCGCCAGAATGGAACATCTTCGCTCGCCCTCTCCCCGCCGCCGCTCGCTTTCTCCTATGCGTCGACGGCCCGCACCTACCGATGAGGGAAACTAGACGACGCAGTTCCCGAGGCAAGAACTGCGCAGGTTTCGGTTTGCTCAAGTCATCATTCTTGTCCTGCCAATGTTGTTGATGTATTTGTCGAAGATGTCGCTACAGTCGCTCTTGTAGATACCGGTGCTGCTGTTTCTGTCATCGATGCTGGATTTTGCAGCGCAATTCGTAAAGTCACGACGCCTCTCTCCGGACTGTCGCTTCGTACAGCCAGCGCGCATCCCGTTCAACCGACCGCAGTCTGCACAGCCCGTGTGACCATTCAGGACGTTCTGTACACGATAGAGTTCATCGTTCTTCCATCGTGCTCCCATCCCATTATCTTAGGATGGGACTTTCTGTCACGCCACAACGCCGTAATCGACTGTGCTAGGGCTGAGGTTGAATTATGCTTACTCGATGACCCAGCCTGCGTTGTCCCTCTATCTACCGCTAAACTTGTCGTCCATGACGACACCTACATCCCTCCGTGCTCTTCGGCATTCGTACCAGTCTCGTGCAGCGCCATATCCGACGGGACGGACTTCTTCACGCCATCCCACATCATGGTTACCCGACAAGACTTCCGTTGCCTTTTGCTGCTCTTGACCTTGTCGAAGGTTTCACCACGATGCCCATTTATAATCATCACTCATCACCGCTGTCCTTGTTTTGTCACGAATGCCTTGGCCACGTCGAGACGGTCAACTCCACACGAATCATTTCCGTCCCCGATGAGGTGTCTTCTACTGCCGTCTGTGAACTGGGTGCCCTCTCCGCGCCTGACCCAGCATCTACAGTTATATTTCTACCATTCATCGCCGAAGATTTGACACCTTCGCAGCGATCACAGCTTCTCACCATCCTTCACCACTACCGCCCTTCTTTCGACGTTGCACAAACATCTCTAGGTCGTGCCGTAGCAGTCGAACACCACATCAACACTGGTTCTCACTCACCGCTGCGGCAACGTCCATATCGCGTATCCGCTACGGAACGCCGCGTCATTGCCGACCATGTCGATGACATGCTCCGTCGAGGCGTCATTCGACCTTCACAGAGCCCATGGGCGTCTCCGGTAGTACTCGTCACAAAGACGGTTCTATCCGTTTTTGTGTCGATTTCCGGCGATTGAAGAAGATCATGCTGAAGGATGTATCTGCCCCAGTTCTATGGATTTTCGTGGCACATGCGCCGTATCATTCGCTTTAACTTACCATTAAAGCGCTCAACAAGACCATTTGCCATAGGGCGGTATGGGGTAGTCGGCAGCTGTCGGAAAGACAGTAGTCTGCTCACTTCCTGCATGAAGCGTGACGTAAATGATATTCCGCGGTCGCTCACGGTTTCTCGTGGTACTCCAACGCGCGAGAACATTTCCACCAACGCTTCTGCTATCTTCTCCGTGTTTATCAGCAAACGGTCAGCAAACATACTCTATGTATGTTTCATTTTTCACGTCATTTTTCAACCACCGCGCCGCGTATCTCGCGCAGCTCATGCTGAGCGCTCGAGGCGTGAAGAAGAGCCAGTTAGGAACGTGCTCACGCTCCTGGGGGCTGGACGCCGGCAGCCGCTGCCGCTCTGCTTCTACTATGGCCTTCTAATAAAGTAGCGAGAACGGCACGGCCACGTCGGCCGCCATCACGTCTCCTACGTCTCCGTCGCTCGCTATAATTGGTGACCAGGACAACCACGTCCTTCGCCGAGCGGCCCGCTGCCATGCTTCCGCGACTCTGCCCTCCAGTTCCGCCGTTTCACCCGGCCTACCCCCGAGCGTGGTTTATGCGGCTCGATACCATTCTCGCGGTGAATGGCATCAAGGCACAGCCGATGATGCACGCTGTCCTGCTGAACGGCCTCCCGGTTGAGCTGTGCCATCTCGCCGCCGCGTCATCCTCCAGCCCGCAGCCCTACGATGACCTCACGTCCGGCCACCAGCGCATCGATTCCCGCGCCCGACCACCCGCCCGACGAGGTACAGTAGGTTCCTGCTGCCATCGGCCACTCCACTGAGAGGTATGTTTTTTCGACAGCCTCGGCCCACGGTCCTTCAGACTTGCCGGCCCTCTGCACGTGTTCCCCAACCTCCAAGGCCCACGACACTTCTGACACGTCAGGCTCCACGACGGCTACCTCGCCGCACGCCCTGGATCCTACCATAGACACGGACATCGTGACTCCCGCTGTACGACCCCCAATTGCGGAGGCATCGCCAGCGATGTCGAACGAACCCGCCTTTTCGACCTCGACACTGTGCGCATCTTGCCAGCAGGAACTACCATCGTCCTCGAAGTCTCCCGCAGCAGGCGTTCAAGCCCATAATTAGCTACGGCCGAACGTGCGTGACGCTGCGACGATGACAGAAGATCCCGAGGACCACCCGCCGGGCTTGCCACAGGTAGACCAGACCGCGTATGCCCTACCGGCCACGCAGGCTACAACCCGCCTGCCGCCCCGCACACGCGCTCTCCTTCACCTACTAAACAACTTCATTCTGCGACTACAGCTGCACCGTCGTCCAGTCTTTCCAGCACGGCTCATCACACCGAGATTAGTCGTGCCGCGTCTATCTGCAGCGCACGCCTCGCGGCTCGTCTGCACTCTACACGTCAGCTAATGCAGCAGCCGCATCCAGTAATGTGCCACCGCCAACGCCGTTACCGGCGCCGTCGCCGACACAACTGCGTTGCCCTCCCATCCCGGCTACGTTCGCGCCGACGTACGTCTAAACACGCTGGTCCAGACGAACTACGCCTACGCTCCACGCAGTTTTTAACATACCTTCGCCCGAGTGTGCGCAAGATCCGCCAGCATCACAAAAGCTTTGTGCCAATTTCGCTGGGCTGCACAGCGGAATTTCGGCCCACTACCGATTGCAACGTCATCGGTGTCGCTCGCTCCTTCCAACAGCGTCTCTTCGTCGCGATCCTCGCCCGCTGCTGCTGCTCCGAGAGTCGCCCCCCAGAGACCGTGTCATTTCTGACGGCTACCTTCACGTTAACGACCTGGACTGCCCACGGACTGCCCACGACATGAACATTCTTTTTGTAGCGAAGCGTTCGAACTTGCTTATGGGTCGTCCTCTCGAACACCTTCTAGTGGGTCGCCCTCTTCGGCTCGAAGAGAACGCAGCTCGCGCTGAGAGTCAGCCCCGCCTGGACTGTCGCTGTATCGTCGAATATCGTCGCCGCTAATAAACCTCTTTATAATTTGGTGGAGGTGCTGGGCCTTCACAACAACCTCGGCCCTCATTCGATGCCCCTGGCTCTTCGATCCCGTACCCTGCCGCCTACCATGCCTCAAGACGCCTCCCAGCAAACGTCCCCGCCCGCACCGACCTCATGTCCTGGTGTCCCTCGTATTCGCGACCCTCCCGTCTTCACTGGCGCCGATGGTACCGACGTGGAGGACTGGCTCGCGATTTACGAGCGCGTGAGTGTCCCCAATAAATGGGACGAGGCAGAAAAATTGACTAACCTGGTTTTCTACGTCGCGGGTGTGGCGGGCCTGTGGTACAACAACCACTCATCCGATTTTACGACGTGGTCCGACTTCAAGACCGCCATTATCAACGTGTTTGGCCGCCCTGCCGTTCGTAAGCTGCAGGCCGAACAGCGCTTACGTGAACGCGCTCAGCAGGCCGGCGAATCCTTCACCAGTTACATTGAAGACGTCCTCGATTTCTGTAAGAAAGCCGACGCCACCATGTCCGAGTGTGACAAGATCAGGCACATCATGAAAGGCATCGACGACGACGCCTTCACCATGCTGCTCGCCAAGAACCCCAGCACAGTGGCAGAGGTCATAACGCTCTGCCAAAGCTATGAGGAGCTGCGCCGGCAGCGATCGATGACCCGTCGCTCTCCATCACGCGACGCCGAGCTCGCTGGCTTGTCGACCGTACCCGACCACTCCGCGTTGCTCGCAGAGATGAAGACATTCGTGCGCGAGGAAATCGCGCGCCAGTTCTCTCTGCTGGACTTTGCTCGCCCTCGGTACGCTCAACAGCCGTCGCCCACCCTTCTGCCTCCCCTCCGTCGAGCAATCGAGCAGGAAATCGCGGAGGTCATGCCCGAGTACCACCAGCACCATCCGGCTCCTGCACCTTTGAGCTACGCCCAAGTTGTCGCAAGAACGCCCCCACCAATCGCTACGGCTGCCCCACACATTTACGCCGAAGCCTCCGCTCGACCTCACTCTTTCGAAGCGGATGTACCGGTAACCTACGCCGACGTCACGCACAGGCCACGACTGCAGCCCACCATGCAGTCCTACCAGTTGCCGCCCCGTCAATCCCGTCCTGCACCATGGGCGGCCCTGCCCCAGCGAACCGATGGCGCACACCTGACAATCGCCCCATATGCTTCGCATGTGGTTACGCCGGCCACGTGGCGCGCTATTGCAATCGCGTGCAGCCGCCCAGAGACGTGTCGCCTGCCACCAGCCAGTCGAACCGCCCGTATTACGACCCACCTACGCCTCCGTCTCCGACGTCTCGCCCAGCTGCATCTACCCGCTGTTCTCAGTCACCACGACGCCGCTCGCTGTCACCGATGCGGCCACGTCCGGTCCCACGCGATCAGGAAAACTAGTCGTCGCAGTCCACGAGGCAAGGGCTGCGACGCTATCGAAGTGCGAAAGCCCTCAGCGAAGCCCATCGAACGTGATAGACGTTTTTGTGGACGGTGTTCGCGCCTCTGCCCTTATCGATACTGGAGCCGCCGTATCCGTTATGGACGCTAAACTAAGCCGCCTGCTACGAAAAGTGACGACGCCACTTTCCGGGCTCTCCCTCCGTACCGCCAGCGCCCAAAGTATTCACCCGACGGCGGTATGCACCGCCCGCGTCATCATTCAGGACGCTCTGTACGCCGTCGATTTCATTATAATTTCTTCATGCTCTCACGACGTCATCCTGGGATGGGATTTTCTCGCCCGCCACGACGCCGTCATTCATTGCGCACCAGCCGAAATAGAGCTCTCACCATTCTCAGATTTGACGCCGGCAGACAGTTCATCGGCTGCGACCAAGGTATTCGTCAAAGACGACATCACAGTTCCTGCAAATTCGTCAACGGCTGTGTCAGTCTATTGCACCGGTCTCTGCGACGCCGTTGCACTCCTTTCTCCATGTGACCGCGTTTTCACTAGGAAAGGCTTGCTGGTGCCATTTGCGACCGTGGAAATCACCCAGGGCGACATGGATGTTTTTGTGACCAACCCATCCCCGTTCATTGTTACGTTGGTGCGAGGGGAATGTCTCGGCAGAGTGGAACCCCTCGAAGACGCACAAGTTATGGACGCACCCGACGACACGCACTGTCCCAGTTCCCGTATGCTCAGTGCTGTTTCCACGTCCGATTCGTCACCTGCTGATGTGTTTAGGTCCTCCATTGCTGACAACCTCACATCGGTCCAGCGTTCCCAACTTTTGTGCCTGCTGGAAGAATTTCGTTCTTCTTTCGATATCGGGCAAACTTCTCTTGGCCGCACTTCCGTTGTTACGCATCGCATCGACACTGGCGCCCAACCACCACTGCGGCAACGTCCATATCGCGTGTCTCCCGCAGAACGTCGGGTCATTAATGAGCAAGTCCACGATATGCTTCGACGCGACGTTATTCGGCCCTCGGACAGCCCATGGGCGTCTCCCGTTGTTCTCGTTGCGAAGAAGGACGGTTCCGTGCGGTTCTGTATGGACTACCGACGGCTCAACAAGATCACTCGCAAGGATGTTTATCCGCTGCCGCGAATCGACGACGCGATTGACAGTCTGCAAGGAGCCGAATTCTTTTCATCTCTTGATCTGCGCTCGGGGTACTGGCAAGTGCCCATGGCGGATGACTCTCGACCGAAGACAGCCTTTGTCACGCCCGACGGCCTGTACGAGTTCAACGTCATGCCGTTTGGTCTGTGTAATGCGCCCGCGACCTTCGAGCGCATGATGGACACCGTTCTGCGCAACTTGAAATGGCACACTTGTTTGTGTTACCTTGACGACGTCGTGGTTTTCGCTCCGGACTTCTCCACGCATCTCCAACGTCTGCGGCATGTTTTGACGCGTTTGCGCAACGCCGGCCTCCAACTGAATCTGAAGAAGTGCCGATTTGCAGCACGGCAGCTGACAATCCTCGGCTACGTCGTGTCCAAGGACGGAATCCTTCCCGATCCGACCAAGCTTCGGGCCGTGGCCGAATTTCCCAAACCTACGTCCGTCAAAGAACTGCGCAGTTTCGTAGGACTGTGTTCGTACTTTCGACGCTTCATACGAAACTTTGCAACCATCATATCACCGCTGACGAAGCTCCTTGGAGGTAACGGACCCCTAAAGTCGTGGTCGTCCGAGTGTGACGACGCGTTCGCAAAGCTCCGTCGTTTGTTGACGTCTCCTCCCATACTACGGCACTACGATCCTACGGCCCCAACGGAGGTACACACGGATGCCAGCGGTGTAGGCCTCGGCGCTGTCCTTGCGCAGCGCAAACCAGGGTTCCCCGAATATGTCGTGGCATACGCAAGCCGTACGCTTACCAGAGCCGAGACCAATTACACGGTCACGGAAAAAGAGTGCCTGGCGATCATCTGGGTCCTTACAAAGTTTCGACCTTATTTGTATGGCCACCCATTTGATGTCGTCACCGACCATCATGCACTATGCTGGCTGTCGTCACTGAAGGATCCCTCAGGCCGTCTCGCCCGCTGGGCACTTCGCCTGCAAGACTACGACATCCGAGTGCTGTACCGCAACGGACGCCAGCATGCTGACGCCGACGCCCTCTCGCGCTCTCCCTTGCCTGACGACAATGCCCCTTGCTCAGTATCTCACATAGCTGTTGCTTCAATCGACGTTCACACCATCGCTACCGAACAGCGCAAGGATAAATGGATCACCTCGCTGATCGACTTGCTCACTGATCCGTCCGCAACACCATCCACTCGCGCGTTGCGTCGTCAAGCCCACCATTTCGCCGTTCGCGACGACCTACTGCACCGACGCAATTACGACGCCGACGGCCGCCAGTGGCTACTAGTGATACCCCGCAGTCTGCGTTCTGAAATATGCGAGGCCTTCCACTCTGACCCGCAATGCGCGCACTCTGGGGTATCCAAAACTTACCACCGCATTCGACAACGATACTTCTGGCGAGGGATGTACCGCTACGTGCAGAAGTTCGTTCGCTCCTGCCTCGATTGCCAACGCCGAAAACCTGCAACGCACGTGTCGCCACCAGGTCTACAACTATTACCTTGCCCTAACCGTCCGTTTGGGCGCGTGGGCATCGATTTGTACGGACCACTTCCTCTGACTTCGGCTGGTAACCGCTGGGCCATCGTCGCTGTTGACCATCTAACGCGATACGCTGAAACCGCCGCCCTCCCAGCGGCTACAGCGCGCGATGTTGCCTCCTTCCTACTACATCGAGTCATACTGCGTCACGGACCACCCCAAGAGCTTCTCAGCGATCGAGGCCGGGTCTTCTTGTCGGAAGTCGTGGAAGCCATTCTCAAAGAGTGCCATGCTGTTCACCGCAAAACTACTGCTTACCACCCGCAGACGAATGGCCTAACCGAACGCTTTAACCGCACGCTCGGCGACATGCTCTCGATGTACGTCGCCGCCGATCACACCAATTGGGATGCCATTCTGCCCTTCGTCACCTACGCCTATAACACCGCCCCTCAGAGCACTACTGGTTTTTCACCCTTCTTCTTACTGTACGGAAGGCACCCGTCGCACACCATGGACACGATACTTCCATACAAGCCGGATCGCTCTGAATGTGCGCCTATTTCTGCCACAGCCAGACTTGCTGAGGAATGTCGTGAGCTCTCCAAGACCTTCACTACGCATAACCAAGAGCGGCAGAAGAGCATTCGCGGTGACAACACCACTTCTGCGCCCACGTTCTTCCCTGGAGCGCTCGTTTGGCTCTCTGTCCCTACCACTGCAACTGGCCTCTCTTCCAAACTACTGCCCAAATACGAAGGCCCCTACCGTGTCGTCGAATGCACATCCCCGGTCAATTACCTCATCGAACCCATAGAACCGTCTTCGGACATGCGCCGTCGAGGGCGCGACATTGTCAACGTGGAGCGCCTGAAGCCCTACCACGACCCCCTCATAGTGACTTGTTGCTAGGTCGCCGGGTGGCTCCCTTTTCCTACCCGGGGGTAATTGTAGCGAAGCGTCCGAACTTGCTAATGGGTCGTCCTCTCGAACACCTTCTAGTGGGTCGCCCTCTTCGGCTCGAAGAGAACGCAGCTCGCGCTGAGAGTCAGCCCCGCCTTGACTGTCGCTGTATCGTCGAATATCGTCGCCGCTAATAAACCTCTTTATATTTTATATACACCCCCATTGCTTTTCATTCCGGGCTCGTTTCTGCGGGGGGGGAGTAATCTGTAGCGTCATCATCATCGCCATTTATCATCATCGTCATTTTTCAACCACCGCGCCGCGCCTCTCGCGCAGCTCATGCTGAGCGCTCGAGGCGTGAAGAAGAGCCAGTTAGGAATGTGCTCACGCTCCTGGGGGCTGGACGCCGGTAGCCGCTACCGCTCTGCTTCTACTATGGCCTTCTAATAAAGTAGCGAGAACGGCACGGCCACGTCGGCCGCCATCACGTCTCTCACGTCTCCGTCGCTCGCTACAGGCTTTTCCATGCAGAGTGCCAGTGTGCCATTCATGTGGAGGTTTCTACTATTGGAAGGGCTTCCGTGTGACCAGGTGATATGCCTCCACAGTTCACTAGACTAAACGCCTACTTTTGCAAAACCGGAATATACCTGAGCCATATGAGTGCGTTTTACATGCTGTGCAAACTAAATATAAAAGACAACGCATGCCAGAAGGCCGTGTTAAATTCCGCGGTAGTAGAATAAAAGCCCTCTCCAGCATTGGCTGGAAAGCTGCCATGGAGCATTCTGCACATCAGTGGAATTTAGACCTTGCGAAAAGGTAATTCCGAACTTATGCTTTGGCGATCGCGGGATGCGGCAGCTGTGGGGCGGTTCAAGACGCTGACAAACACCACCCAGAAGGTGGTGTTTGTCAGCCGCCATGCTGGTGTGTCAGCCGCCAAGTGGTGTTTCGGCCGCCATGCTGATGGCGGCCGAAAACAATGCTCTTGCGAAATCACGTGATGCTACAGTTATAGAGGACACTTTTTCTGGGGTACATGCGGTACAGCTAGCCGGCATTAACAAACACTTGCAAAAGTAATGTGTTATCTAGTATAATAACGATATTTGTGTGTAACCACGTGTCAGTATATATTTATCTACCGCGCATGTGACTAAAAGTTCAGTTGATAATCGGCGCTTATGTTTCGTGTGCTCCTTCCAGTTTTTTCTTAGTTCGTGCTGCCCTTTTGTAAATATGAATCCTTACCAACTAGCCTAATTGTCACTCCTACTAAATATACGCACAATGAAAAACGACCACTGGGGATATTTTTAGATATGTCGAAAGCATTTGACAAAATAAACCACAAGACATTATTAGGAAAACTGCAGTGTTATGGAATTCGTGGTGTAGCCCTAAATCTGATCGAAAACTACCTAACAGACAGACACCAGTGTGTATCTATAAACAGGGAAATTTCGTCTGTGCACACTGTTAAAGATGGTGTTCCCCAAGGCAGCATATTGGGTCCCCTTTTGTTCATCACATTTATAAACGATATTGTACATGTTGACCCTTCAGCCCAATACATAATCTACGCAGACGACACAAGCTTATTTTTTTCAGGAACGAAAGTTAGTCATCTCGTAATTACAGCTAACTCAACATTACAAAAGATACACAGCTGGACCCTAAAAAATTCTTTACTTATAAATTGTTCCAAAACAAAAGCTGTTCTTTTTCGCTCCAAATCCCCCCTAAACGAAGTCACTGAATCCTACAATCTCATGTTAAATAACAGCATAATCGAATTCTCCTCCATCGCGAAGTCTTTGGGCGTTGTTTTCCATGAGCACATGAAATGGGATTATCATACAGAATTTTTATACAACAAGCTTTGCAAAGTCTTAGGTATCTTGAGAAAATGTCAGGGTCTATTGCCAGTTCCTCAAAAACTTCTGATATTTAATGCGCTCTTTACATCACATTTGAGTTATTGCAACTTAATTTGGGGTAATGGAACAAAGCAATCTATTAGTAATCTTATTATCTTACAGAAAAAAGCGCTACGTTCTGTTGCTAACCTGCCTTTTAATGCCCATACTTCACAAATATTCGTTAAATATAAAATAATCAAACTAAACCTGCTCTACGAATATTCCTTAGTAATCTCTTTTAGATCGGATACCATAAAAGGTCGCGGCTATATACGTAGTTTAGCTAACTTACAATTAAATCCTTCGACGCGCCTAAACCGACATTCCGAACATTGGCATGTGCCGAGACCGCGCACAAATTATGGTTTTGAGACATTGCAGTATTGCTTGCCGAGTACACTAAATAAATTAGGAATTAATTGTGAAAATGTTCGTACGCTCTCTAATACTTCAATTTTAAATATGCTTTATTAGTTTATGTGTGTAGTATTATTTGCTGTTTTGTATACTTCTTTCTTCCGATTTATAGCATGTGCGTTGCTGGGTTGTATAAGTTTGTATAACTTCTTTGTTCCGATGCAAAGCATGTGCATTGCTGGTTTAAGTCGTTTTGTGGTTTACTTTGCTTTTGCCGTTTTGTTGTCACAGTGAACATGGGGATGTGGGGCTTTGTCAAGCTGTTTTTATACAGCTTTTTTCCCCTGTCCCTGCCACTTACTGTACAACTGTACGTGGTAAATAAACTCAACTCAACTCAACTCAACCACGGTCAGGCAGTCAGAGTTTGTCTTGGATTGCCACGCTGCACATCAACAGCGGAGCCATCGCAACTGCCAAAGATCATCCGGCAAGAGTTCACATCATTATAGAGCTGCTTAGAACATATATTAGACACATTGCTCGCGTTCGTTCCAACCACTTCGCCTTGCTTCCGGAAGACCGGCCCAGTGCCTGCCATTGTGAAATGATATCGACATACCGAGAGTGCCTCCCAACGTAATACAGGCCTCCTGAAAAAACCATGGCAGCCCCTTAGGGTTTGGACCAACCAAAACAACGTCTGACATGGCCAGGGATTCATAGAAAGGCAGAACTCTCGTCGCCAGCTTTGAAGCAGCTATCTCCATTCATACTGCACGAAGAATACAAAGACCATGTCAAACTTTACACGGACGGCTCGACAACTGTTGGGGGATCTGCAGGAGGTGTGAGCTTGCCGGCAAAAGTCGAAAATAACCAGTTTCGAACACCTCACGGTACAAGATCGACAGCTGTAGAGCTCGCGGCACTCAGTAGCGTACTCCACAGGATTGATCGACGAGCACCACATAAATGAATAATTTTTTAACGCGACAGCTTTAAAGCGCTCGTTCCGCAGAAATTCCGGTGTCGGCGTCGCTGGTTGTGAGAGAAAAATCACCATCTCGTCCGTGACCGAAAAACCGAGAAATATGCACATAAAACAAATAATAAAAATCTTAGGTTCGAGTTAGAATCGAACCCAGGCCGTCTACGTGGGAAGCGGGTGTTCTACCACAGAGTCATTCCATTTTTTGTCTTCATTGCAACACAGAGCCACTCCATTGCTTGGAACTTCGCTCAAATTAACTTTAATGCTTCACAAACATACGCGTCCTGTGCACAGGTGTCACAGCACGAGATGTAATATCGTAATGAAACGGGGTACAAGCGTATATTGCCATCGCGCGTCGCACCATGTTAACTGCATAACGAGTTGGTGGTGTAAAGCCGGGCACTCATTGCGAAAAGAGCACACATTACTGCGCGTATTCTCTTACGAATACGTAGTGGGTGCTTCGCAACCTCGAAACGTGCTGCTGGTTTAAAGCATGCTACCCATAACAAAGGGCATACACATTAGTGTGCGCATTCTCTTACACACATATTGCCACGAACTATGCCTCATCGTTTGTCCTCGTGGCTGTTTTGTGGCCAGTGTCTGGCCGCACTCGATCATATTATCTACGTTCGAAGCAAAATGCATGTTTCCTTCTTTCTCTTTTTTATGTCGCGCTAGCTGTCTTATTTTGATAGGGGAGAGCGTTTCGCCCTGTCGCCACCAGACTAGAGTTATCGGGGTAATCCGATGGTGCGGAAAGAATAACGCCGCGGTATCCTTTTTCCGCCGACGGTCGCCTACGTACGTCGTTTTGTCGGCTATCCTTCGCCGCCCACGTTTTTGCTTTGAATCTGTTGTGGAGCACAAGTTCGCTCTAATAAACGTTCTTTTCTGAAAGAACCCGACATCGTACTTGGCTACGTGACAATATAGTGGGTACACTGTTGTCATATAAGTGCTGAAGAAGAGGGCGGAAACCTTTACCTTTACTATAGGCATGTCGAGTGTGTGTGTGTGTGTGTGTGTGTGTGTGTGTGTGTGTGTGTGTGTGTGTGTGTGTGTGTGTGTGTGTGTGTGTGTGTGTGTGTGTGTGTGTGTGACCGGGCGACAGAACATAATGACAAGCGAAATAGAGCACAATGAGGACGGCGCCGGATATCGCTATGGCGTTCAACTCTTAAAGGCGAAGCTTAAGCGTCCCCCAATTTTTACTGATTTGAAACCAGCTCTGCAACGTCTTCGAACGGCTCTACGTCGTGGGCCTGAAGACCAGTTGGTGCTGGAAATAACACAACTGTAAACAATTGTACCGTCAACTAGTAGAGAAAGAGCATGACTTAGCTTTTCAGTGGTTACCAGGAGATTGGGGCATATTGGCAACGAGCATGCCGACGATGCCGCTAAAAATTTTGACGAAAATGGCGTGATAATACGAATTGCACTGTAAAAAAGGGATGCAGCAGCAAAGAATGATACGCTGGCTCATGATGTCGCAAGGTCTATGTGGGAAACGGCCGGCTTACACCACACCTGTCTTCACTGCCTGGATCTGTGCTTGTGACTTAATATTCCACGTGGGCTACCCCGATCCCAGAAAACCGTTCTCTGCCGCTTGTGGCTTCAGGTGTGCTTTACCTTTCAACAATGTTTGGGCGCCTTGACAACCCGCCGCTGCCTGAGCAATCAATTTTGGAACGCTGGAAAGATCGAGCATCACACCAGAAAGCGATGAAGTCGCTTTTGAAGTTTCCACCAGCGCCCCGCCTCGTTCAACGTTTCTGATACTCTTGCGCGCATGTGTTTCTATTCACCTTCCTCCCTCTCTTAATAATTTTTACTTTTCTGTCTCTTACCCCTTCCCCAGTGGAGGTTAGCAAACCGGTTGTTTATTTTCCGGTTTTTATGCGTGCCTTTTCACATAACATTTCTCTTTCTCTCTCTCTCTAGGCTTAGGCAGCACATTGACAACTTCAAAAGGAGGTCCTGCGCGGATGTTTCGTGAATTTAAAAATAATAAAAAAAAATATTGATTCTTAGGTGTGGCTATCAGTGCCTCTTTTGTTTGAACCGGCATCTCGCTTGGTGAAAAATTCATAACAGATATTTAAACGGTACTATTTCAAGATTTTTATGTGTAGTCTTTGAGTAAAGGATAAAATGTGCGCTTTTTAGCAGCACTTTTTATTGTGTAAGTTACAAGCAAAGCTTGTAACTCACACGGAGGCTTTTAAGAATGGTTTAGGCTACGTCTGCCCTTATAAAAAATGGGAAATGTTTTCGTTCAGATGAATTATGCCTTATTGTGCTGCCGTGCCCAGCGGTGTTTTCAGATTTAGTATGTGATTTCTGCGTGCATGTTTCTAAGTTACTGCTCATAGCCGGTGATGTCGAGAGTAACCCTGGGCCTGATTTTGCTCAGTTTTCGAAACAGCTACAGCAAATCGCGGACGACATTCATACAATTAAGGAGGAACGCCTAACAACTATTGATGCGAAACTCGATAAACTAAGCCAACTTGACAGCAAGGTTTCCACATGTATGGACC
This sequence comes from Rhipicephalus sanguineus, assembly GCF_013339695.2. Lineage (NCBI taxonomy): Eukaryota > Metazoa > Arthropoda > Arachnida > Ixodida > Ixodidae > Rhipicephalus > Rhipicephalus sanguineus. The sequence continues at coordinate 99,821,462 of NC_051179.1, read as the reverse complement.
AGATTACTAACCTTCAGAAAGCCCTCCTGTCTCTCGAACTCAAAGTAGACGATCTCGAAAATCGATCAAGACGGTCAAACATAATTGTTTATGGTCTTCCTGAAGAAGCAAAGGAAAGCGACGACTGGCTCGAGCAAAAAGTGAACGAGAAGATTTTGAAGGGTGTCCTTGAAGTGGAATCTGTTGAAATCGAAAGAATTCACAGAGTAGGCAGACCATTAGGCAACAGAAATAGACCGATCATTTTGAGGCTTCTGGACTACCGCGACAAAGTGCACATCTTGAGCAACTGTTATAAGCTAAAGGGGAGTGGTTTTTCAATAAGCGAGGATTTTTCATGGCGGGTAAGGAACATCAGAAAAAGCTCTGGAGCTATGCAAAACCAAGAAAAGAATCTGGGGACAAGGTATCGCTAGTTCATGACAAGCTGCGCATCAACGGAAACCTTTACCGATGGGATGAGGACACAAATGAAGTGATGCCAATCCACTCAAATTCAAGCACCTCTAGCCAAAAAAACGAGCGACCAGGAACACTAGCAGCGCGTACTGGGCGCAACGCGCCCCGCCGGAAATAACCTTTTGCAACATCAATGCGCGTAGTGTAGTAAAAAAGACGGACTTTCTCGAGGCATTGCTTCTCGGTGTCGAACCAGATTTTGTTGCTTTAACCGAGACATGGCTAACTGCCGATATCAGGGACAGTGAAATCACACCGCCTAATTATGTAATCGCTCGGAAAGACCGTCCAACACGTGGCGGAGGCGTTGCCTTACTGATTAAAAAGGAAATCCCATGTATAGCATTGCCTGAAGTCACAGGAGTGGAAGGTATTTTTTGTAAGCTGTCATTTTCTGCATGTAATATTGTCGTCGGCTGTGTTTATCGTAGTCCCTCAAGTGATGTTGATGTGATGGAAAAACCCTGTCAATATGTCCAAGATAATGTCAAGCATTCTAGACTAATACTCCTAGGCGATTTTAATCTGCCTGACGTGAACTGGCAAAGGTTTCAACATGACTCCCCAAGTTCCGATGTACTTTTTGATCTCATGCTATCACTTAATCTTAGCCAAGTTGTAACAGAACCAACACGTGTACAGGGAACTACCTCCAACATATTAGATTTAATTTTCATGAGCCACCATTTCCCAATAGATCAGACTAAACTTACATTGCTTGATGGCATATCTGATCACAAGATAACTTTATGTGCCGTGCCTGCCCAGAACACCACAGTTTTATCTCAGCCACGCATAACTTACCTGGACTTCAGTAGAGCAGACGATACAGCTATAATAGACTACTTATCTTTCGAATTCACGGGCTTTGAAGAATGGTCCATAAATCCCCTCACAGATATTGAGATGTTGTGGCACAAATTCAAAGCGATCCTTTTTGACTGCATCACAAAATACGTACCATCAAAAGTTAAAAAAACAAGAACGCATAACCCCTGGATTTCACGGGACATCATTCACGCCAAGCGCAAGGTCAAGCGTCTTAGAAGATCGATGAAGGTTGCGCCTAAGTCTACTACTCGTGGCAACCTTACTTTGGCTATTCAAGATATGAAGACAAAAATAAAGGCAGCCAAGTCAAACTTTTACAAAAATACACTTACAGGTCTTTTAAGAAGCTCACCGAGCAAATTTTGGAACTACGTCAAGCCAAAGTCATCATCTGATCCCTTAGTTTCACCAGCATTTAACAGAGATCGCGCGAATTCTCTAAATGACTTTTTCTGTTCTGTATTTACATTGGATGACGGGAAAACATCTGAAAATGACGTCACTGCAAGCGAAATCCTTAGCCCCCTAAACGTTACGGAGGAAGGAGTGCTGAACCTTCTCCTAAAGCTAGACACTAAAAAAGGATCGGGCCCGGACAAAATACCCAACATGGTTCTGAAACGGTACGCAGAATGGACGGCCAAGTACCTCTGTATAATATTTAATAAGTCATAATCGTCTTCTGTTCTCCCGAACAATTGGAAGGCTGCAAAAGTTATCCCAGTACATAAATCTGGCAGCAAAAACGACCCATCCAATTTAGGCCGATTTCGCTTACGAGCACCATTTGCAAACTTCTTGAACACATCATACTCAAACATATAACCACTTTTCTAGAAGATAAGGCTATATTGTCACCATATCAGCATGGCTTTCGTAGAGGGCTTTCCACTGTCACTCAGTTACTAGAACTGACACGACCTATCATTCAGCATCGATCAACAGAAACAAACTGACCTCATCCTGCTCGATTTTTCGAAAGCGTTCGATCGGGTATCGCACAAGAAACTCATTAACAAACTTGAAATTACACTTGGCCCTGGCCCTATAGTTCAGTGGATTCGCGACTACCTAACGAACCGCACCTAGTTTGTGGAAGTGCATGGCCATACCTCCCGTACAGCTCAGGTAACATCAGGGGTACCCCCAAGGAAGCTTTCTGGCTCCGATATTATTCTTAATTTTAGGGGCGAAGCTCCTTAAGGCGGCACCCGTTCGTCCCTCGTAGTCGTAGTCGTAGTGCGTAACCAGTCTTACGCTTTGACCTCCAAGGTGGTGCCGGTGGGAGATTTTTCCTGTGCGTTGTTGAACAATAAAAAATTCGCAGCGGTAGCTAAAAGCCGACTTCTTCTGTCTCTCATTCCCATTAGCAGCCATTCTTTACCTCCAAGGTAGTGCCTGGTGAGATATCTCCTGTGCGTGATTAAACAATAAAAATTTTGTTCAAAACGCCGTTGATTGATGAAATAAACCAACGAAAGACGCCAGATGTTTTGTAAAAGCAAAACGGAAGAACGCCAGATGTTTCTAAAGCAAAACGAAAAGACGCCAGCTGCTTAACGAAAGACGCCAGATGTTTTCTAAAGCGATGGTTTTCTAAACAATGAAAATTCACAGCGTACATGTAAAATTAAAGTGAGCTGCAAGTCGTCATAACTCATCGAACCTTTAGTATAAACGCGCCCGATCTCACGTCGGTGATGATGTACTGGGCAGAATTCACGGAAGATTCACGGTTTACCGATGAACCTCCGCAGCTTCGCCCACTCATCATCATTCACTCCGTGGATATGCTGTGATTTTTTATAAACGACCTACCATCAAAAATTACTGGAAATATTCGACTATTTGCCGACGACTGCATTCTTTATCGAAATATCAACTCGCATGATGACCACATAGCATTAAATAATGACTTAAAAGCAGTGTCAGACTGGTGTACCGTTTGGCAGATGACTATAAATACTAAAAATCTGCTGTCCTATCAATAACTCGGAAGAAAATTAAGTCGAGCTTTTCATACATCGTGAACGGCATCCCGCTGGAGCACGTTCAAGAACACAAATACCTTGCGCTAACAATAACACATGACTTGAGATGGAACTCCCATATCAACAACACAACATCTACTGCGTTGAAGCGACTTTTCTTTCTTCGGAGGCACCTCCGATTAGTTCCACCTGATATAAAAATCCTGGCCTATAAAACCTTTGTTAGGTTTTATAGGCCAGGAACTAATTAAGAAAGTGGAAGGCGTCCAAAGGAAAGCGCTGAGGTATATATATAATAAGTATAAGCCAACAGACTCCCCCTCCGAACTACTCAAGTATGCTGGGATTCTAACATTACAAAACCGATCAGTACTAGCCCGTTCTAAGCTTTTGTACCAGCTTCTGCATAAGCAGCTTAACTTTGATGTCTCCAGATACATTTCCAGAAGCGAAACACGGCCATCGCACATAAACACACACAAACACTCCAGGAATATCCTTTTCGTACCGACTGTTTTAAAAATTCATTCTTTCCCTTAGCGATAAGAGAGTGGAACGATATCAGCGAGGCCATCACTAGCAGCTGCTCCTTGGATGTGTTCACTTGTTCGATGGAAACTAGCCTGCTAGCGTTGCAGACTTAACTCTCCTGTACTAAATTGAAGATGATCTTGCGTTTCACTTTTTTTTCCTTTTCTTCACCGCGTCCTTTTGGTGTTCGTGGTTATCTTATCATTTGGATGTGTAACTTACTATCGATGTACGCTTGTTACTCTCAAACCTTGTATAACTATACGCATGCGTGAAATATTGTCTAAACACATCTGCGTACTCTATCTTGAAGAGATTTGTTTCACATTCTAAAAAAAGTTATTTGTGACTATAGTGACCATATTTTGAATGTCATACAATGTACATACTTTCGTAGTTATATTTGCACGAACACTACTGATTCATATGTATATGTATATATACGTGTGTCTGTAATTTGTTTACTCACTTCTTTATCACTGTTTTTGCCCTTCCTGTTATAATCCCTCAAGGGATTGAGAGTATTTGTAAATAAATAAATCAATAAATACACTTTGGCTCAATCCACACTCCCAACGAAGGTCCCCCAGCAATCGCTATGCTGACACGTGCGTGAAAAAATATCCAGCCAGCTACACTCACGAACACTGCCGAAACAGTAAAGCTGATGCCCCTGCTTCATCAGGCTATAACACTTCTATATTTTTCAAGCATTCCCTTCGTTGGCGCTTAGCTTCGGCTTCTCTTGCGCAAACATCGCGGTTGTCTCGGCGACGACATACCCGTTCCCGCGTTAGCTTTCGCTGACGCTCACATCTGGCGGCTTCTTCTTTGAGAGCTCTCTTGGTCATTACAAAAGTGCAAACGCACAGAGAACCAACGCCATCCTTTGTACTCCACCGAGGCACTCACTGACCTACTTCTTGCAAAACAGTAGGATTCCTCAGCTGAGCCTCGCTCTGGCCCGGCTTGACGCACCTCTTATTGGTTCACTATTTCCACAAGGCCTCACTCCCCCTTCCTGGCACGCCTCTCATCGGTTCACCCGTCAAGCTTTACCCTCGCCCCACTCGGCATGCGCAGCCCTTCCCTTCCTCCGGAGCATCACTCTGGCCACGCTCTGATACCAGGTGATCAGCGCTACGCCATCGGACCAGGAAGCCTCGAATAAGAACAGCTCCGCTGTTAAAATCGCGAGTTCATTTAAAGCCGAGAATGTGAAAATCCAGGCATCGCCACACTTTTTCGCCACATGCTCGAGTGCAGAGGTATCAGCAGTTATCAAGTAGTGTAGGTGTACCTGTGTGTTTTAGACAGTATTCTGCTAAAACTTACATTATATAATTTGATACGTGCGTGAATGAAAAGATATCATTCATCTTTTTGCCGAAAAAATGTATTTCTGGAAACTAATACCACGCATTAAATCCAACTGGCTAGTGCAGTGCTCCTTGGCATTTTTTCGGTGCCGCAGAGCACTGCACTATGTGGTACTTTCGTTGTCAACTCCTTTTTTTTAGTTGTTGGCCAAGATATATATTGCGAACGGAAAAATAGACGCGGCGAAGTGCGTCCACCTCGAGCAAAAGGAACATTACCACCAACTTCGAAACTACCGCGGCAGCAAGAAATGCGGATGAGAATTCTTAACGAAACGGTCGGGTCAGTAAGAGCGAAGGGATGCATTCAATTTTGGTTACGAGTTTACCTCTTATTTTTTTTTCTTTTGGGGCTTGCTTGCTACCGCCATATGACGAATATTTAAGCCGTTCTTTCCTGAGGTCTTTTTTTTTCTAATCTTTAGTCTAACTATTTATTACTATTCGTCGATATCTTTTTTTTTCTCCAGCCGCTATAAATGAGTTTAGCAGCCTACTTTCGATATCATGCTACTAGTTCATACAAGCAGCGTCGGCCCGAAATTTTCATTCTTGTTCTTCATGTTGTGACTTTTGACTATGACGATGATGATGATGGCGGTCATCATCATCAGTATGCGTGCCAGATATCACAACATTCAGAAAGTGCCCCAAAGGAGGCATCTAAAACTGTATTTCACGGGCAAGGTATGTTGCCTCTAATCGAGTTGAAGAGTAAGAATAGTGCTAGCATATTTAAAAAAAAACATATCGCGTTTGGGAGAGCAAAGCGGAAACATATCATGAGACAAAAACATGCTTGACCCTTCTTTCATAGCAATTGGTCTAACACGAATGTGAGCAGTGTCTTCACATAATTAGTTGATTTTTTGTTGTACATTTCTATATGAGAGTGTCGCGTCATCATCATCGGTCAATCATCACCACCGTCTCTTCCTCCACTGCGAGTCTTCGGCTCGATTGATAATCGAACCCAGGCCTGCTGTGTGGCAAACAGGTACTCTAACAAAAAGACATAGCATTGCTTTAAACTGCTTCGGAAAAAATACACTATATGAATATCATGTAGTGAGAGGAGTCTCCTTAATGCATCTAATATTGCGTGACAGAAGTGTAGAATCGCGCCAAGCGTCAAAATATGTGAATTGCGCCACGAGTGGGTGTTTTGAAGCTCCAGCCATCACAAAGCGCTCAGGCATTCTGAATCAACATCACTGGCTACTCGCCGTCGCAAAGTAGAGAACAAACATTAGACTATAGAAATGTACATAGTAGAACACTCACGAATTCACTCTCAGTTCCTCAATGCAAAAAGTGTCTACTCAACATAGAAGCTTACAAAATAAAAGTATTCCCAGCAATGAAATCTCTACACATAGCAGAAAAGCTCGCAAAGATGTGACAGGCGATCATGAGTCACTTGGGAATTGTCTCTTAGGTGCCACACTTTTTTGTTGTTGCTTTTTGTAAGAGCTCTCGTTTGGCCTTTTTGAGGTAGCTATCACACACGTACATTTATCTGTTACATTTGTCTGATGTTCCTGCGTTCCGAGACATTTTGTTTTCTTTTTGTATCACCCTCGTTACATGGAAGTTAGCCTTGTCCGAGGCCTTTGTCTGAGCAGGATTATAACATCGGGCAATAAGCCACGTCGTGTTATCATATTGATATACCTTCATACGCTTTGTTTTTTCCTCGAAAACACATATAGTTAACAATAACTGGCATTAATCCCTTTGCCTTCTGAACTACAAACTAAAATGGATACGCTTCTGTCCTGTTTATTGAAACAACAGAATAATATCAGTTCTTCTATACTTCTAGATTAAAACGATAAGACGAGAGCTCGAAAGAAGTTATTCCGCTTACTTGAAGGCCCTGGTGCAAACACATGCTAAGAGAACTGGTGGCGGCCTTTCTGTCCACGTTGCTGGCCTGTCGATGGAAGGCAGGTTTTATGTCTGCTGAAATACAGTCGCGTTCACCTCCATGCAGGAATGCATTAAAAAGAGAAAACGTGAAGAAAAAACACGGAAGATCCCACGCATTGTGGGAATTGATGTAATGCGAAGCAGCCGCCAGAGAGGTGCTACATCACCTTGTTTGTCTTTGAGACAAGGGAAGTCGTTCATGCCATGACATCTAGTGCACTATATATCGCATGTTTGACATGCATGCGTGCATGGAAAATCCGGTATATGTAATGTTAATGAAACCTGCATTCTGGTACATACAATGTATGGCCTGTCATTTATGTTCATCACGCACTAGTGTCATGGGATACCAATAGCGTTATATATCCAGTTAACAAAACGGCCGGAAGCGCACCATGACAGTGTCGTGTAAATCATGTTGTACATGGTATGCATGTCATAATATCCAATATTAGCACCTCTCATTTATGTTAGCCATGCAGTCGCGTCGCGCAATATTAATATTATTGTATATCAAGCTAGCCAAACGGCCGCGAGAGCACCATGAGCGTGTCATGTAAATCATGTCGTACATGACATGCGTACCATGGTTCTCATGTTACCACCTGTCATTTGTGTTCGTCATATAGCCACATCGCGCAATACCAACGTTCGTGTATATCAAGAGGGGAAAGTGCCACGAGTGCACCGTGAACGTGGCTAGTAAATCATGTCATACGTGACATGCAAGTCATGGCTTTCATTTTGCCACCTCTCATTTACGTTCGTCATACAGTTGCACAATGTCAATTTTGGTGTATATACAGTCGACACCCGCGATAACGAAATCCCGAGGGAACGAAATTCTCACCGCAACGAAATATTTTCGGAGCACCGGCGAACGCCCGTAGGAGTCAATGCATTTCGTAACTCGCGACTACGAAAGATATTCATACCGCAGTCCCTCATTAACGAAATTTTTGAAACACGAGTGCGCAATATTCTACTGTATTAACTACATTCGAAAACTGCTGAAATGCATTCGTGCTACACTTACATTGTGCAAAACTATCGCTACAGTGCACTTGAGAAGCAGCCGCCATTATTGTTTACAAAAAAAAACATAAAGCTGATGATGATGATGATGGCTTGCCGAAACACCTGCTCGTTATCGCGGACTACGTAGCCAAATCCACATTCCTCGTGGAGTTTCGTTCGTTGTCTTGGCTCTGTGCTTGGCTTTGTCGGTTTTGCGCGCACATGGTCGTCTCTGTGGCATGGAATTACTGCATGGTAAGGCCCGCCAAAGCAAACTTACTGACTTTTGGAAATAAATGTGTTTTTTTGTAAATTCCATGTCTTTTCTGTCGCATTCTCGCGCCAACGAAATTCCCGCAAGAGCAAAATTTTGTGCTTTCCCCGCCGATTTCATTATTGCGGGTTTCAACTGTAAAGACAGCTAAACGACCGCGAGTGCGCCATGAGCGTCCCAACATCGGTCCGATGTTGGTTTTACGGCGGCTGTGCGCGGCCCAACCACGGGCCATCTTTGCCACCCTGGTGCCGGTATCGGCGGAGCCGCTGACTTTCACCGGCAAAATTGGGCTGGTTTTGCCGCCCTTCAGCCGATGTTACGGTTTCACCGGCAACAATGGGCCGAGTTTGCCGCCGTTTAGCCGTCCTTCCATCGAATCGGCTTGGCCGATGTCTTTCACCGGTAAGATTGGGCCGAGTTTGCCGCCATTCTACCGTACTTCCGCCAATATCGGCTTAACCGACAGCTTTTACCGGCAACAGTGGGCCGAGTTAGCCGCCGTTTTGCCGTACTTCCGTCGACATCGACCATGCCGATGGTTTTCGCCGGCAGCATTGGGCCGAGCACGCCGTCGTTCTGCCGTGCTTCAGCGGACATCGGCTGAGCCGATGGCATTGATCGGCGATGTTGGAACTTATAACGTCCTCCTGCGTCGCGGCGCTAAAGAAGTCCTCGTCACCGACAGAGGTGCGACGTTTACGGCAGACCTAACGCAAACCATCTTGAAATACAGACACACAAGTCACCGCCGGACGACGGTACCTATCACCCGCAGGCGAATGGTACGTCTCACCGAGCGGCTAAATGAAACCCTCGCCGACATGCTGGCAATGTACTGTACGTCGAACACACGACATGGGACGCCATTATTCCGCACATAACATTAAGTTAACACGGCGGTGTAAGAAACAGCGCACATGGCGCCGTTCAAACTAGTTTACAGAAGCACCTCAACGACGCTGGACGCCGTGTTGCCGGCCGTCAGTGACGAGGACAACCTCGGCGTTGCGCTCTATCTGCAGCCCGCCGAAGAAGCCCGACTGCTCGCGCGCCTACGCATCAAGAATCAGCTGAGGAGCGACAGCCGCCACTACAGTCCTCGACGACGCCTCGTCGAATACTAGCCCGGTGACCGTGCGTGGGTCTGGAAGCCGATACGCCGACGCGGACTTAACGAGACACTTCTTCGCAGCACTTCGGCCCATACAAGGTACTTCGACGTCTCGGCGAACTGAACTGCGAGGTCTTGCCGGACGGCATTGCTCACTCTCGATCAGCGGCGCAGCGCACGACCTGAAGTCGTTCACGTCGTGCAACTTAAGCCGCTCTATGCGCGTTGAGGAACCCGAGGATTCCATGTACAGTTTTAGGGGCGAAGCTCCTCTTAGTCTAACCTTGTCACGTCTCCGTTGTCCGGCTTAACAACCTTTGCAAACTGCCCACTCCTTCGTCTTTGCAAACATCCCGCTACGACCCATCACTGATCCTTTGCAAACTGGCCACTACGTCTTTGCAAACATGCCACTACGATCCACCAGCGATCCATTACTTCACCTACAATAAAGCCGTTATAATGAAGGGGGAACGGAAGCCACCATTGCAAACTGCCCACTACTTCGTCTTTACAACCCACTACGACCCATAACCGATCCATCATTTCACCGACCATAAAGCCGTTATAATGAAGGGGGAACGGAAGCCACGTCTACCTACCACTTACGATTAATAAAATTTCTTGTATAAATATATACAGTGTTTGTCACGTCTTCGATTATGTACTGGGCTATAGCTTTGATTACTGCTGGGCAAAACCACTGAAGATTTCACGGTGTAACCATGATTGCTTCAGGGGCATCGCCCAAGCTCTTCATCATTCACCCGTGGATATGCTGTGAATTTTTTTTTCTTGCTTCCATCCTTTCACTTCCATGTTCTGTGTTAAACATCGGGCCGAGGTTTTTGAGAGGTGGCATGGCCACACGTGTTTATCGCCGTTTTGATGTGTATGGGTGTCACCTTCAAAGACTGTTAGCGACGCGCGGCGCAGACCACGCCGCAATGTTTGGGAAGCTTCGCGATTTGTTTGAGCTCATTCTGTTAAGATCACGTGCAGGCCGCGAATAGTCACGTTTATTCGAGAGCTTACGCAAGCACTAGCGATAACGTTGGAAGGTTCGATGACTAGCGCATAAATGACAACACGTTCCGCCGATGATGAGCTCGTTACCGATCGCATGTGTTCTGTTGCCAGAATCAGCACACACCGTTTATTGCTCGTACTTTAACTTTTAATTCATTCCTGAGCTCAACTTCGTCCGAATAAAGAGTTTCATCTTGAACACACCGACAGCTGCTTTCTTCTTCTATGTCACTATCACAGGACTATGTTATATATAAATTATACAGTGTTATGTATTGCTCCCGTGCATCATACTCAAATGGTGATGATGTTTTCTCGGTTTTTGTTTGTTACAAGTCTCACAAAACAAATTTTTATCACAACATTTCATTAAGATCCTTCAATGTTAATCTGGCCTTTGTTCGATCTATCAACATTTGGACTTGAATCAATCATTATACATATATAGATTTGTATCCGGAAATTGTGTATTGCCCAACAATAATGGCATCTGATATCAGGTGATGCCCTGTCACGAATCGTTCAATTGATCAAACATAGGAGCGTCCATGTGATCTCAATCTGATATTATTAGGATCTGATCGAGACAGGCAGGGCTGAAATATGGTTTATACTATATTGATTTCATGATGCGCGCAAATATGGACGTGTTTTGTGTGGTTGAAACAATGCGTATGCGCGTTTATCAATGTGCTTTCCTTTTGAACACGAACACGGGATACGATATATACGTTGTTTGGTACAGGTTTTATAAAAAAGAAAGAAAAACTAGCGCAACAGCATATTTGCAAACAGCACTAAGGCAATGATGCTTGGAGATTGTCAGGCTGTATATCAGAAAACAATCCGTAAGAAATTTATATGACTTGCTACAGCCATGCTTGCAACTGACATATTAAGAAAGGGGTATGCGCTGGTACATTGAAGGGAACATATTATTTTCAGTCGGTGCTATACCACGAGCATTAGACGTGTGGAATAGAGCAGTTACAGCACATCAGTCGCACCACTTATGCAGCTAGCGTTATTCGAGCTCTTCGCTGGAGTAGTATACGCTCGGATCGAATGTGCACAGATCACACCATATGTACCACAAAAACACTGCAGGGTCTTTTAGGTGCACCAATACATGTATTACCTCTTTGAACCGAGCCTTTCGCAGTGGCATGTATATATATAGCGCTTAGTATGGCATATCCAGAACGTAAAGTCGGGGGGGGGGGGGGCCTTCCATTTCTTAAGAAAGGGCTGTGTGTATGCACGTATGTATGTATAATGCTCTTAACGGTTAACGTTCTTTTGATTTTACCATCGCGGTGTATCTGTATATGATTATAGATTACGTCATGCTATGTTGACTATTATGTTACGCTGCGACGTTCTTTCACTTGAAATGTGATAATGAAGCTGTAGACTGTTTGTATCACCCATTCAAGAACCAAGAAGCACCCGCCCCTACATACGCGCGCCAACACATGTTGCTGCATTATATATACAAAAAGGAGAATATCATCAAATTTTGCGGTATATAACCCAGGGAATGAATGACGGACTGGATGAAGGAGACAGGACATGCACAAACAGAAGGCTTTTTAGCGGTTATCAGGACGCCATGCTAACGCGCGCATGACAGGTCAAAGTTCAGAGTCTGCTGAGACGAAAGTGTAGAGAACGAAAAAGTGGTTTGCGAAGACGGCTTCGCAGCAGGAGTGGGCGGGGCAATTTTTTCGACAAAGTGGCCGTCTAAAATGTGAACTAAAGCAGGAAAGCATAGGTGGAAACGCAGCCAGAGAGGTGAAAACAAGATAGGGCCGGCATATGGATAGCTACACATTCGTATTGAAAGAGGAGGCAGCCACCTATCCTAACCACACTAAAATTAAAAAAAAGGACACTTTCATTATGGCTCGAACCGGGGACAATGATCGAATCAGCATGGCATCGTACGCACCATCTACACTGTTTAAAAGCCAACTCTATCTATTCCCATTGGGTTCCGGTGTTTCACATTCATTGAACATCATGCTTTTTGTGCAGTTTTGTCCAAGAATTCACACATCTTAACAGTATCATAGGTACGACAAATGTGGTTTAAGTTAGATGAATGATTCATTTGCCTCTACAAACATTGTCAGAGGATCAATATTAAAAGTTTAACATCACACTAACCTTGTTCTCCCTTACTTAATAATATGCACTGAATACTGCAATGTAGGTTGTATCATCACATGATCTAAACTAAAACTGAATAATTCACTAAAACAAACACTCAGTCCCTTCGCTATCAGCATGATACAAAGCCATCGCTTTTTATTGCATGACAAAGTGCACTGGTCAATGTGCACCTCCGAAACTGTAGCAAGGTCATGCAGACTTTCAAAACATGTGCATTTCTGCATTAAAGGATATAGAAAATAAGGTCACAGTAAACGAAATAAAAATGGCGCAGACAGGAGCGCCACTGAAAGACGAGGGCGGTTGTTGGTGCTCGTGCGCGTGCTCCGTTTAGGAATGCTAGTCGCTTAACCTGTGCTATTTATTTAATAAACGCATCACGGACTCAATGCTCAACGCGTACCATCAAGTGGTGGAGGGTGCTGGTTCTCTTTTGCACCCTGGAACTCCGTAACCGGACCCTACCTTCCCTGTCAACAATGCCCGACGACGTCGTAGAGCAGAATGCTGCCACACCCCCAGCTGCTCGCTGTCCCGGTAATAAAAGCGAGCGCGACCCAGTCATCTACAGCGGTACTGATGAGCAGGACGTCGAAGACTGGCTCTCTTCTTACGAAAGACTGAGTGTCAACAACAAGTGGGACGATAACGACAAACTCGACCGATTCCAGTTCTACCTGAGAGGAGTCGCGGAACTCTGGTTTAACAACACGAGGCTGAGATTACCACCTGGGCCTTTTTCAAAACGACTTTCGCGGACGTATTCGGCCGACCGACAGTGCGCAAGCTCCGCGCAGAACAGCGCTTGCGTGATCGCGCCCAACTGTCTGGAGAGTGTTTCACTTCCTATATTGAGGACGTCGTAGGCTTCTGCCACCGCTTCACTTCTGCCATGTCCAGGGCCGACAAAGTCAAGCATATCATGAAAGGCATCGAGGATGATGCGTTCCACATGCTTGTGGCCAAAAGCCTTTAAACACTCACGCACGTCATTCAGCACTGTCAGAGCTCCGATGAGTTGCGAAAGCAGCGCATTTCCACACGCCGTCCTAGTTTCGACACGAGCAGTACGTCAGCACTCACCGTTGGCGCCATCTGTCCGGACCCGACGGTATTAACGCAACAAATCAAGCAGTTCTACCGAGAAGTTGCGCGACGATTGTCTCTACCACCCTTTTTCCCAGGCAGAGCTCATGGGCTCCGCTCGTCGCTGCGACAAACCATTGAGGAGCAAGTATGCGAAGCCCTTCCGCCCACGTACCAGCCGCCGCCTGTATCCGCGCCCTTGACCTACGCTGCCGTCGCGAGAAGGCAGTCACATGCGCTGCCACACGGCACAGACCCTACTCATTCTTCAAATGCCTTCTACGCAACGCAGGCGCCGGCAGGCCTGCACGTTCCGCTTTATCGCCGTCCTGTCACCCCTCCCAATAATCCTTGGCGCACAACCGACAACCGAACAATCTGGTACTACTCTTGTCTACCCGGCCATGTCGGGCGTTTCTGCCGACGCCGCGTTGCCCGTCCAGGTACCGTTGACGCTAGTTACAGCTAAGCCCGTACAGAGCCACCACAGCCGATGCCTTCCCACGCTACTTCGGACACATCTTCATCCAACCGCCGCACCTTGAACTCACGTCGATCGCCCTCCCCGCGCCGACGTTTGCTTTCGCCGATGATTCGTCGTCCCTCGCCCGTCCAAACGGAAAACTGGCCATCGCAGTTCCGGAGGCAGGAACTGTGCCGCTGTCGAAATTTACAAGGCCTCGTTCTCAACCTGCTAATGAAATAACTGTCTTCATTGAAGCAGTTGCTGTTCACGCCTTATACCCCTGTCACACGGGGCAACTTAAGTGCACTTTGAGGGAGTCCACTTCGACGCTAGTGCCATTCGCATGCTGTCACACGGGAACGTTTAGTGACACTCGCTGCAAAGCGCACTTGCCGGCGAGTGCGTTCGCCAAACTCACTTCGCTGAGACGGAGTGTCTAGCCTCGATAGCAGTGGCTCGAAAATAAATAAGTTATTATCCGAAGCCGAGTTCATAGCATTTTTGAACTATCGTTTTCTTTATTAGGAATATTCTTATGCATTAAAACATACTATAATACAAAAAACTTCGTTCTCGGGCAGTTTACAGCCCCGACCGCCAGGGGCATGCCCAGCGCACGCCGTGCAATGGCTGCAGCCGCCGCGTTTGTACGTAAATTTTATTTTAAGGGCTGGTTATAGCTGTAAGACAGTATTACTTAAGAAACATTGCCTGAAATAACAAACACCTGTTGTGCTACTTAAGTACCCATCGCCATTACAATCATTTCCAAAGTGCACTTCCCTTTCTCGTCTAGCAGCGCGCTGCCTAAGTGCCATTCTGGGGGCGTAAGTGCACTCGCTCAAAATGACACTAAACTTCCCAGTGTGATACTGGAGCTGCTGTGCCTGTGTTGAGCGAAGCAATGTGCCGCAAGTTAAACAAAATTACGATTCCGCTTGCTGGTTTTTTCTCCGTACAGCAACAGCACATCCCATACAACCTTCCGTGACGTGCGCGGCTCGGCTACTCATTCAGGACGTTTTGAATGTCGCCGAATTCGTCGTTTTTTCACACTGCTCGCACGACGTTATATTGGGCTGGGACTTCCTTTCCACACATCAAGCTACTGTTGACTGCGCCCGTGCCGAACTAGAATTATCAGCGATCTCCGACATCAATTCTGGGAAGTCATATTTTCCTCGTTTCGTCGTCGCCGCGGACACGGACATCCCACCTATGTCTTTTGTACGGGTACCGATCTCCTGCGACTATGCTTTCTCTAGTGCCATGTTCACAACGTCAGATGCATTCACTTCTCGTAAGAACTTCATTCTCCCTTTTGCTCTTGTCACGATCTAAAACTCCTGATCAAGCATTTATGTCACGAACCTGCTTTCGGTCGCAGCCACAGTATTCCGCGGAGAATGTATAGGGCGACTTGAGGAGATTGATTCTGTCTGCGCTGCCAGCTTGCCAGCGTTATTCTCGTTACCACGTCGAACACATCTTCCCTAGACGCCTTCCTTCCATCAATTGATTCGGACCTTCCTATTGCTCAACGCACCCAACTCTTCAAGTTTCTGGACCTCTTTCGGACGTCTGTCGACTACAAGCAAACCAGCTGGGTCGAACGTCTGCCATCGTCTATCATATAGACATCGGCAGCCATGCACCCATGCGTCAGCGTACATAGCGGGGCTCTCACGCTGAACGCTGAGTTATTGATGACCAGGTGACTGATATGCTTAGTCGTGGCGTCATACAGCCGTCCCACAGTCCTTGGGCCTCCCCGGTGGTACTTGTGAAAAATGAGGACGGTAGCATCCGATTCTGTGGTGATTATAGGCGCCTTAACAAGTTCACACGGAAAGATTTCTATCCGCTCCCCAGAATCGATGACGCGCTCGACTGTTGGAAACGGGCAGATGTCTTTTCTTCGCTGCACCTTCGATCGGGGTACTGGCAGGTACCTATGGATGAAGCTGACCGCCCAAAAACTGCGTTCGTAACTAGTGACGGCTTGTACGAGTTCAACGTGATGCCGGTTGGCCTTTGCAACGCCACCACCGCCTTCGAGCGTCTTATGGACAACATCCTTCAGGGTCTCAAGTGGAACACGTGCCTTTGTTATGTGGACGACGTCGTAGTTTTTTCAAGGACTTCGACACCCACCTTCTGCGCCTCGCAAGTGTCCTGCAATGCCTCACACAAGCCGGCCTACAACTCAATTTGAAGAAGTGTAACTTCGCCGCCAGTAAGCTCACCATCTCGCGGCATGTTGTCAGCAAGGACGGCATTCTACCCGACCCTGCAAAGCTCCGCGCTGTCGCCGAGCTTCGCAAGCCGTCGAACTTGAATGAACTCCTGAAATTCATAGGCCTATGCTCATATGTTCAGGCGATTCGTTCGTGATTTCGCATCTATAATGACCCCTTTAACACGCCTACATGCTGACAGCCAAGGTCTCACGGCATGGTCTTCCGCTTGAGACGCAGCATTCGCAAACTTATGTCACCTAATGACATCGCCACTGATTCTCTGCCATTTTGACCCAGACTCCCCTACCAAGGTCCACACCGACGCCAGTGGAGTCGGCTTGGCGCTATTGCTGCCTAACCTCGGAAGGGGTGTTCAGGTTTTCCTTTGTAATGTGAAAGCTATAAACACCTTCAGCGATGCCCTTTACAGATGTCCGACTTTGTCTTCATCGGACATGTTCGTGTTAACAATGCCACACAGCTTCAGTACTTCCTCAATGTAGGTCCTACAAGTTTCGCCGGGCAATTGTGCTATACGCGTGAGTGTGTGTCACAGAGCTATGTCATGGGATCTCAGGCATATTTTTCTTCCGACTACGGCGGTGATTTTCTTGACGTTGCATGCAATGCATTTTTCAAAAAAAAATAAATGGTGCAATTTTTTGTCTGACAGACTGCTAAAGCTTGATAGCCTAAAGTATTTCTCTCTTGTACGTTAAACAGACCACAAGTTCCTGTTTCATTTATTATCTTTGAATTCACATGTTTCTAAATAAATATTGAAATGGGCAATTTTATTCATTTTGCTTGTGCAAAAACGCTATAAAGATTGATATACTTGAAGAATTTAGTTTTTTCAGTCACGTCGCATCATTAGCTTGCCATAAACACCCCTTCATTGACTGCATCACATATTGGTCGATAGCAAAAAATCGTCTTATGTCCACGAGATCAGTCTACGCAAGTTATAAACTGTCGCAAATAAGCGGAAGAATTTTCGCCAACGAACACAAGCGAGCAGAATTAGGTTTGAGCTTCAGCGAAAACATGCCATTTTTTTCACCCATAATAATGATGTTCCCAAAAATGTTGGATGATTTGGCATGGAATGATCCAGTACAGTGTACTAAAACTTGTTATAACTCACAGTAACTATACTAATACACGTAGTTCCGATCAACATATTGCTTGAACGCCGGCGTCATTCGCCGCGCATTCTTTCATGGAACACGGCCACACGGCAGACTTGGCTTGCGCTCTTCCATGGCAAAGATAGGTGGCATACCAAGCGTACCGATGGCTGCTCACGACCGGCTGTGGTGAGGGAGGGTGGGTAGGATGGGTAAATTAGGCGAGAAAGAGACGGTACTTGTACAGCCTTTGAAGGACGCACGGGCAGGTGTTTGGGATAGATAAAAGCACTGAAAACATGGGAACAGTAAGAGAAGAGGAGAGAAGGCAGAGAAGCATACTTAGTCCGGGACGTGTTGAGTCGTCATGCATCCGGCTATCCAGCCCATTGTCCTCCATATGTTGCATAAAGGCTCTGTAGACTTGGGTGTACTAGCCGATAGGAAGCACAAAGTAGCTCCGTCCTGGTCCGAAGTTTTCCGATTATTATCGTATCGCGGTTGGTTTTATTGAGGGAAAATGGCACAGAACATGCACCAGTATCCAATTTTCCCAGCACTGTCTATGCGGTGCCGAATGTCCTGCTGTGTCGGTAGCTCCAAGCACGACCAGCCATGTTATACCACAGCGATCATGTGCACACCAACCTGAGACGATCATTTGTCCTTCAGCATTGTGGCTGCGTTTGCTACGGATCCAGGGAGTCTAAATCCTTTGTTGACGACTCTGCCTGATGAAATTTGAGGATGGCATTGCCATCTCTACCCTCATAATGATGCCTATATGGATCATTTTGAAAGAAGATATCAGGTGTTTTCACAAAAAACGACCAGATTTGAAGCGAAGACGTACAATGCATGACTGCGCCTGATAGGGCTACAATGTATCACGTATCATAAAGCGCATGCGGTGTCTCTAATACGCATGAAGAGGGTCACGTACAGGATTGTGCATACGTAAGATGTCGTAGAGCGTTTCCAAAACTTTAGGTAGACCGCGAGGATCAATTAACTGAGGGAAGTATCGCCTCTAAGAGGGGTAAGAACTGCTTTTTAGAAGTTGCACACGTTTGCATCACTTCTTGTGCAGCTCAACTGGCTCGCATACAATTGCTGTCTTTTTCTTAACAGATTGATTTTTAATATGAGGGAAATTACCGAACACATTAGAGGAAGAAGCTGAATATGCTTTTTGTCTGCTTTGAACGAAATTAGAAAATATACAATACCTGTCGTTGCAGAGGCAAGCAGAACAACTAGTTAGATAAGAAAGAAGGTTATTTACATTTTACCATTCTATGAACACCTTCATGCCGCCCAGCAGGCCACAGTAGGTGAGGATCTGTGTGTGTGTGTGTATGTGCGTGTGAGGAGTTACGTTGTTTGTATTTCCAGTTGTAACGCCGATATACAATAAAGCAACAACATAACTTGTGTTCCACATAAGCTGAGATAGCATTTTATTCGGCGTTCAGATATTTCACGCTGCCAGTTGTATGATCAGGCGATGAGCTGGACTTTTATAAAAAACAATAAACCAAGCTGCTTTTTGTAAACATTAATCGACGCACACGAAGCAGTTTAAAATTTGTTTGCGTTTAAAAGGCATTTTTACATACATCGGAAATAATTTTGTCTCTGCATGCTGTATTTTTTTCCCTTAACGAAAACTTGAAACCGATTTTAAAGGCAAACTACGCATTGCGCAATAGTATTTTACGTAATTTCTTGCTCAACAACCATTCCGATCTTGGGGCTTTGAGGGCATAAATGACGTTTTGAGCTAATTTTTAAAGAGCTGGCAGCACTTGCCTGAACGTGTTTCTCTACTTGTTTATCACTTTTTAAAGATAATACCTACGCACTGCTGGATTGCCTGAAAAATAATGAAAATAGAAAGAGCAGAATACGTTTGAGCAATGCGGGCCAGTTCCTGAGTAACAAACTTGCTGTAAATAGAAGAGGCAATGACTTCATAATAATTCTATGTTAGAGTAACTGTACTTCAAGCTGTGGAGACTCGAGGAAGGTTATCTTGATATCAGCTGGTTGACGTCGAGAGGTTATATTAGTATTGCGCTACACTGGCTATGTGCAGCGACGCATAAAAAACCACATCTATCTACGTAGCACATGTTGCTTGATGAACTCGCTCCATATCCGTACCCATTCGACGTTATTTTCGTAGACTACTACAACAATTCTTGTTATGCTGGTTTTATTACCTGGTAACCCTTCCACACTCTATATGGTGACGATTATGCCCGTGCTAGTAAGATGTCGCGTGATGACGAAGTCGAGGGATGAGGTCATCGCGTGATGGCTTATTGTTACATCATCATGCCGTCATAAACGTCACAAAGTCAGGTGATCTGTGACTTCATTTGGAGGTGACATAGCATCATCATTGATGGCGTCTTCTCACATTGACGTCATGTGACATTTGGTACGCCGCCTGTTCACAGACATTCACTTGAATATCACATGACTTTTGACCGACATTTATTAGGTTTTTTGCGTAACTCACTGTGACGCCGACGATGCCGACAAGGTCTTGCGAATTATCGTCAGGTCTCGCCAAATACCTAATACTGGTTGACTCACAGACATAAAGCTTCCGCCATAATATTGCAACGCGGCGCTGGAAGAGCGCGGAAGAAGAACGAAGAAGTAGAACGGGCACGAGGGATTTGGTGACGGCAGCATCTGGCCGTCTTTGTCTTTTGCCTGCCGCTTCATTGACCTCATTGTAAATAAACCCATATCATTGTTATGAGTGAAGTGCGCGAGTGTGGTGCGTCCGAGGGTTGGAACAGCAAAGACGACGAGGACGACGTACAACGTGCTACTTGCGCGAGCGCGCCGAGCATCGGTGCATTGAAAAAAAAATACACACGGAAACTAAAGAAATCACCGAGAGCCACTGCGCTGAAAAGAAAAAAATTGGCCGCGTATCTGCGTGCTTCGCTGCAAATGTCGTCTAAAGACGATAGAAGAGGCGCTGCGTGAGATGTGGACGTCATCTGGCAATACGTCGGGAAACATGAGTGCTGTGTTGCGGGCTGGTAGTCCTGGCGCAGCAGCAGGCGAATAGCGGCGGTGACCAACGCGACCGGTGGGAACGCCAGCCAGCGCGAACACGCGGTTTGGCACGAAGCGCTGAAGCAGAAGAAACTTCCGCACTCAACGAGTACTCTCCACACACTCTTTTATTTACACGTCTCCTGGCTAAAACAGGAATGCCAGAGCGGCGCCCCATGGCATTCGTACAGTGCAATACAGAACCGAAACCGAAACACAACAATGAGCTCGTGCAGAGGGCACGGAGGAAGTCAAGTTTAACGCGCAGTCGCATTTTTAGCGCAGCTTAAGGAACTAGGGTCTTTAGAATGACGTATGTATACATTTTCTATTGAAGGAACACACCACCTAATACTTACCTAATGATGTTGTGCCTCAGATATGCGTAATGTTTGCTTTTTGGTCGACAATCTACACAAGTATGAAGCTAGTCAGCCGTTCAAGATGGCAGGCCCTTGGGCAAGTGGTTCCGCTTTGGCCGAGTGGTTGAATCGAGGGACGTGCCGACAAACAGAAAGACAGAAAGGCAAACCAAAATTTCTCCGTTTAGATATCCCAAGAAAGACTATCGTCTTTAAAAGAAGAAGAGCCGGGCTGGCTGTTCGAGTAACGTGGCTAGGGTGCGAAATGCGAGCTTGTCGGGCGCTTGTATCCGGGCTCTGAAGGCGTTCACCTAGCCGGCGCAGGCCTGCACGCGGACCCGGCGACCATTCTACCGGCGTGGTTTTTGCTGAGGCCCCGGCTTGGCCTGGTTGTGGTGCTCGGGCGGGAGATAGCACCGCCGATAACGGCATCCACCGGGAGCGGAAGTGAGCCGTCGGGCTGAGGGCCCGAGCTTGGAGACTTCTACCACCGCATCCTCCTCACCTGAATGCTTGTGTGTCCAACCCGTTGGTGAGCCGTACCACTCTGTTTCCACATCAGGACTCTCCTGACGACGTTAGCGTATGGACATGCACGATTCTAGGCTTATGATAAAATTCCCTTGTTTAAGGAGAACTCTAGGTATTTGTGGTCAGGCTGACGCTTGTTAGTTTACCTCTTGTTCATTCTAGTGTTACCCTTTCGTTTTTTTGTGTGTGAAAATATATTTTCATTTCTCTGAAAATCAAACGCTCACCTCCGTCTCTTATTCAAGAACAGTATTGCACAGCTGATTCAACTGGCTTTATTAAACGAACCTGTCACAATCATACATAACAGTTCTGGTGGACGTGCTGGGTAACCGATGCCCTGGACGACACTGTCGCAGAAGACCTTCGAAGAAGCCGAAGCCTAGCCTGACTACCTCCGGAACACATAGACATGACCGACGCCCGCGAAGGCACGTCGGCCGGCAACGCCCATGCACCAACCGGTGTTACGGAACAAGGCAGCCACCAACCGAGACAACCTAGTTACTCGCAACCTGAGCCACACATATTCTCAGGTAGGACCGATGAAGATGCGGACGATTGGTTAAAGCACTACGATATAGTAAACCGCTATCACGAATGGAATACGTCGGCGAAGCTCGTGAACGTGGGATTCTTTCTCGCCGGGACCGCTCTACTTTGGTTCGAGAAACATGAACATATGCTGAACACTTGGCAGACCTTTGTTGAGGAATTGAACGCCTGCTTTGGGGACACAAGTTCTAAGAAAAAGAAGGCTGAACAAACACTCACGCGTAGAGCACAATTCCCCGGCGAAACTTGTAGGACCTACATTAAGCAAGTACTGAAGCTGTGTGGCATTGTTAACACGAACATGTCCAATGAAGACAAGGTCAGACATCTGTGAAAGGGCATCGCTGAAGATGTTATCATTACAGAGGAAAAGCTGAACACACCTTCCGAGGTTAGGCAGCAATGTCGGGCATTCGAGGCGCTGAATACCATACGAATATTACCGAAGTTCGCGCGCCTTGAAAACGTCCCTACGGTTCCAAGTATGGTCGTCGCCACCTGCGAAGAACTCCCTCTGATCGTGCGTCGAGTAGTTCAAGAAGACCTAGCACGGCTTCAGGTAGCAGAGGCTGGCTATCAATGCGCATTCGACGAGTTTCCCGAAGTACCATCCTTCTGGAAGCGAGAGCGTCGCATCGAGTATCGACCACTATCTGAGGAGACACACTCCAGCACAAGCTTCCGATCGCTCCCGACAAGTCACGGTCCCCGCGGGATGTCACCACCTCGTTGCGCTGCTGCGGAATATCCCCCGGCACCATGGCGTCTTTCTGCAGACTACTACGAGACGACACGACGTGCGCCTGCGGAGTACCACCGAACTCCGCGAGCCTCTGCTACCACTATTTCGAACCGCGACGTGCCAATATGCTACACTTGCGGCCTCCGAGGGCATATCTCGCGCTTCTGTCGCCCCCAGCCGCAGGCGCCACGTTTTTCGGCATACCCGGCTCGTGTACACGAAACATCGACCTCTCAATTTATCGTGAGCCCTCTACGACAGCAGTGGTCTAACAGATTGCGTGATGAGTCCCCAGCTTCCGAGCGAAACCTTACACCACCTTCGAGACGACCACGCCGTTCGCCGTCCCCGCGTCGTCGGTCGCGTTCTCCGCCCCAGATGGGAAACTAGCTGGTGCGACCGATGGAGGTGCGGTCGCGGGACGGTCACAATCGCCAATTCCTCCTTCTGCTGTGATGTTGAAGAACAAAGTGCGTGTTTGTATAGACGGTGTAAACACTACTGCTCTGGCAGATACTGGTGCGACAATTTTGGTTATGAGTCTTCATTTTAAAAATCACTTTTTGGACATAAATTTATGTTTGCGTGGGATCGTAATGAAACTACGTGGAGGTGGAGGAAAAATGTGGCGCCACGTTGGTTTTTGTTCAGTTTTAGTAACTCTTGGAGGACGAAGCTTTAGAGCAGAATTCATTGTATTGGCGCAAACAACTCATAGTGTCATCTAAGGGATAGACCTCCATCGTGAATGTGGCGCTACGCTTGACTGTGGGACTGGGGAAATTATTCTCCAAAGCACGTTGCCAGCTGCCTTCACTGACGATTTTCGGACTCAACCAGCCGACGTTCTTTCTTTGTGTGAAAATGCGTTGATCCCTGTTCATTCAGCCATGTTTATTCCCGCGTACTCTTCTCGTGTCCTGTTGGGATCCTTAAGCGGCCTAGTGGAACCAGATCATACCAACGCACTTAAAAAGAATGTGCTGGTCCCTCCGCCGTTTATTCAAGTCATCGACGCACGTGCTTTCATGCGGACAGTCAACGTTTCTGCAGAGTCTGTCTGTCTGCCAGCCGGATACAAATTGGGAACGTTTGAGGAGCAGACAACACTTGACGTCCGGACGGTCGAAGGGTCCCCAGACATCCGTCTACCAGTGCCTGACTACTCAGCCGACTTTTCGCGCATGATAAACAAATCGCTCTCTTCTACCGATATGGATGTTCTTCAAGAGGTACTTGCTAGATACACGCCAGTCTACGATGTTGCTCAGAGTGATCATTGTTTTACGCTGCCAAAATCCCGTATGCACCACCGTATCAACACGCGAGATGCTTCACCGATACGCCAGAAGCCTTAACGCGTACCCCCTTCGGAAAGGAAAGTTATCACCGAACATGTGAAGGACATGCTGCAGAAGGGTGTTATTCAGAAGTCCGGCAGCCCTTGGGCAGCTCTGGTCATACTTGTCAAAAAGAAAGACAACTCATGGAGATTTTGTGTCGACTACCGCCACCTTAACGCCGTCAGGAAGAAAGACATGCATCCTTTAGAACGCATCGACGATGCTGTTGATTGCCTGCACTCTGCCGCGTACTTTTATTCCGTCGACCTCAGGTCTGGGTACTGGCAGACACCAATGAATTTGTCTGACGAAGGTTATGGGATCGAATCCCGGCCGCGGCGGCTGCATTTCCGATGGAGGCGAAAATGTGTGAGGCCCGTGTACTTAGATTCAGGAGCACGTTAAAGAACCCCAGGTGGTCGAAATTTCCGGAGTCCTTCACTACGTTGTCTCTCATAATCATATCATGGGTTTGAGACGTTAAACCCAAGATATTATTATTATTATATTATTGCATCCGTCTTACAAAGACAAGACTGCTTTCATTACGCCTGACGGCTTATTGAGTTTAACATTATGCCATTTGGCTTATGTAACGCTCCAGAAAACTTCTAGCGATTTATGGACTCCATCCTTCGCGGTCTCAAATGGGAGACTTGTATGTGTTATCTCGATGACTTCGTTATTTTTGGCAGGACGTTTCACGAGCATAACCAGTGGCTGAGCGTTGTTCTCAATTGCATCAAAGAAGCTGGTCTTATTTTAAACTCAAAGAAGTACCACTTGGATGAGCGCCAAACCGTTGTACTTGGATATCTAGTTGATCAGGACGGCGTACGACCAGATCCCAACAACATTACTGCCATCCGCAACTTCAAGCCAATAAATACGGTGAAGGATCTGCGTAGCTTCGTTGACCTTTGCTATTATTTTCGCAGATTTATTAAAATTTCGCCCAGCTGGCTTATTCACAGACAGACTTGCTTCGGAAGGACATCTCCTACTAGTGGACCGCTGAGCGTGAGGCTGCTTTCGAACAGTTGAAGTACTTGCTCAGTTCTGGGCCCATTTCGCATCATTTCGACCCGGAGGCCATCTCGGAACTGCACACCGGTGCGAGTGGCGTGGGCTTTGGTGCTGTCCTCGTCCAGTTTCTCCAATGACGACAATTTCGAAAACTACTTTCCGATGATATCCTTCGACTTTCCTAGTGTAGACGCCTTCAGTCAGGAGCAGCGGCGCGACCCATCACTGAGACCAGTTATTGATGCGACCAACAGATCTCGATGTGCAACGCAATTCCCGATTGATGGCGGTGTTTTGTACTGCAAGAATTACTTAGGCAATGGTGCCCCACTGCTTCTCGTCGTCCCAGAACGCTTGCCCCATGCGGTGGCCTGAGCAGTGCACGATGACCTTACGCCTGGGCACCTTGGATTTGCTAGGATGCTTCATCGCATCCGACAGCGGTTCTACTGGCCTCGACTGTGGAAGACGACGAAGCAGTACGTTGCAGTAGTGATGTATGCCAACGCCAAAAGCAACCGACTGCTCTTCCTGCAGGTACACTGCAACAAGTTGCGTCACCGACTCCGCCTTTTGAAAAAGTCGGCATAGATTTGCTCGGCCCTTTCCCCAAGTCTTCCACCGGATGCCGCTGGATTATCGTCTGCGTGGATAATCCAACACGTTACACTTAGACGATGGCACTTGCTTCAGCCACCTCATATGATGTGTCCTGGTTCCTTCTGCATTCAATTATCCTCCGTCATGGAGCTCCCTGTGTGGTAATAAGGTTCATGGCCGGCTGTTCACTGCTGACGTTGTCGAAGAACTACTACGGCTCTGGGGGTACCACTATCGGTATTCCACGCCTTACCACCCGCAAAGCAATGGGCTAACTGAGCGCACCAATCGTTCTATCATAAACATGCTTTCAATATGTCTCAGCGGGCCATAAGAAATGAGATGCCGTATTACCTTTTATAAAGTATGCCTTTAACACCGCCAAACACGAAGTCACAGGTTATACACCTTTCTTTCTGCTCTACGTTCGCCATCCTCAACGTTTCCTCAACAACGTGCTTCCATTTTCGACGAATGAAAACGTAAGTGTCGCGCAGATCTTGTGTCGCGCCGAAGAAGCACGTCAACTGGCTCTGCTCAGAACTCTATCGTCCCATTCCCGTGCAAAGAGCCATTACGACGCAAGACATCTGCCAGTCATCTTTGAAACAGGTGATCTCGTGTGGCTGTCGACACCAGTAAGAAAGCGGAGACTTTCCTAAAGCGTCTTTCTAAGTATACCTGCCCATTCGTCATTATCAAAGGTATGAGTGACGTCACGTACGTCATCACAAGAGTGGCAGATGGCAACCGCCTTTCACGCAAGACGTATCTTGTCCATGTCGCACGACTGAAGCCCTACACTTAGCGAGCCCTCTGACTTGCTCGGTGAGCTTCGTCTCGCCCCGAGCAAAATGGAACGCGGCGCTGGAAGAGCGCGAAAAAAGATCGAAGTAGAACGGGCACGAGGGATTTGGTGATCGGCAGCATCTGACCATCCCTTGTCTTTTGCCTGCTGCTTCATTAACCGCATTGTAAATAAACCCATATCAACCGTAACAATATATATTTCACACAGGTATGACTGAGCACGGGTGTCGCTCAAGCTAACGTTTCGACAAGTGGTCCTGTGTTCTTCAAGTTACTGCCTTGAGGAAGCCAAGAACACTTGTGGAAACATTGTGCCCAGCGACACCCCGTCTTTAAGGATTTTTCATTCCTTCAAGCTTCCATCTTCCCCTGAAATTTTACAGCTACGTCCGACACATAAAATGTACTATATATTGTCACGTGGTCGTGACATCGACGAGGGCAGCAGTCAGCACGTCACAGATCAAACTCTTTACTTGGGCGAACTTGTGGCCGGGAAACTGAAAGTCAAGCTACAGCAATACACTGATAGCGGCGAACAAAGCGTCGACCGTCGAGCAACTGACCAGCGGTGAAGTGCGTCGGCATTTATACATGTGCCATCGATTACTCCAGCGCTATCGCTGGTTGTCGCGCAAGTTCTACAATAAGCTGGAGTGTTCGCGTCTTGCGCGCAATCTTAACAAAACGATCTACAATATTTGCGAAGCATCTCGAACAATGAGGCGCGGTTCGCGTTGAGCGTTGCTGTCACACTTTGTGGGCGAAAAACGAATACAGCAAAAGTGATAAGAAACGCACGTGGCAATGCCCCCCTCTGTAAAAGCATCGTCCCGATGCCTAAAACAGAAGAGGCAACGCGTGCAACAATAAATAAAAAAAATAAAGCAACCAAATAAAATAAACAATAAGCAAAAGCAAAAAAGTACAATAATAAAGCAAAATGACAGTCCTCAGATTCGCTAACGCGCGTAATATGGTTTGAGGCGCACGACATGGACGATATCAGGTCGCGCACGGCGCTGCTGAGAGTTCGTAATGCGTCAGGGACAACCTCGTAGTCGAGTGCGCCAAGGCGTGGAAGTACCCTGGATGGTCCGAAGTTACACAACGCAAAGTAATTTTCGTCAATGGACCTCAAGAGCGGTTACTGGCTAATAGAAGTTGACGAGAGAGACCGAGAAAAGACTGCCTTTATAACACCAGACGGCCTATTTGAGTTCAAGGCCATGCCTTTTGGTCTTTGCTCGGCACCTGCGACTTTTCAACGGGTTATGGATACAGTACTGGCCGGCTTGAAGTGGCAGACGTGGCTTGTGTTCTTGGACGACGTCGTTGTGTTTTCCACAAACTTCGACGAACACCTTCGGCGCCTTGAAGCTGTACTTCAAGCAATCAAGACCTCCGGACTCACTTTGAAGCCTGCAATGGCCGCTTCGCATACGAGGAGCTCTTGTTCATGGGTCATGTGATCAGCAAGGATGGTGTTCCCCCTGACCTGCGGAAAACAGCTGCCATCGCTGCCTTCCCGACGCCCACCGACAAGAAGGCCGTACGCCGTTTTTTTGGCTTTTGCGCCTATTACAGACGTTTCTTCAAGGCATTTTCACGGATCGCCGATCCGCTAACTCACCTCACGAAGAGCGAGTTCAAGTGGGGAACAGCGCAAGTCGAGGGATTTCAAGAACTGAAACGACGCCTGCAGACGCCTCCGATACTTGCGCATTTCGATGAGCACGCCGATACGGAAATCCTCACCGACGAAAGCAGAGTAGGACTCGGCGCCGTCCTTGTGCAGAAGACCGACGGATTGGAAAGGGTCATCAATTATGCTAGGCGGTCGCTACCAAAGGCAGAAATTAACTATACCACAACAGAAAAGGGGTGCCTGGCCATCCTCTGGGCTACATCGAAGTTTCGCCCCTACAGCTGCGGCCGGCCCTTCAAGGTTGTGAGCGACCACCACGCCTTCTGTTGGCTAGCCAACATGAAGGACCCTTCAGTTCGCCTCGTACGGTGGAGCCGTGCAAGGCTTCAAGAATTCGACATTACCGTCGTTTACAAGTGCGGCAGCAAGCACTCCGACGCCGACTGCTTGTCTCGTGCCCACTTCGACGCACCGCCGCAGGACGACCACAATGATGACTGCTTCTTGGGAACCATAAGTGCTAACGACTTCGCTGAACGACCGCAAGCCAACCCGGAACTCAGGGGCCTTGTGGAATACCTCAAGGTCAGGACCGCCGTCGTTCCGAAAATATTCAGGCGGGGATTGGCGTGATTTTTTTTGAAAAACGACGTCATCGAAAAGAACTTTTCGGCACGGGCCAACGACCTTATCTTGTACATTCGGCACTGAGACCTGAAGTACTGCAGGCCCTGCACGACGACCCGACGGCTGGCCACCTCGGCTTTTCCCGCACGCTCGCGAGCATACAGGAAAAATACTACAGGTCACGCCTTCCTGCCGACGTCGCCTACTACCTTAAGACTTGCCGAGATTGCCAGCGGCGGAAGACACCACCGACTAGGCCAACGGGACTTCTGCAGCCAATCGAACCACCTCCCCGGCCGTTCCAGCAAATCGGGATGGACCTACTGGGGCCGTTCTCGACATCGACTTCCGGCAACAAGTGGACCGTCGTAGCAACTGACTACCTCACCCGCTACGCCGAGACAAAGGCCTTGCCCAAAGGCAGTGCCGCCGAGGTAGCCAAGTTCTTCGTGGAGAACATCGTCTTGCGTCATGGCGCCCCAGAGGTCCTCATCACAGACAGAGGTAGCGCCTTTACTGCGGACCTAACTCAGCCGATCTTCAAGTAAAGCGACACGAGCCACCGCCGCACCACCACCTGCCACCCACAGACCAATGTCCTCACCGAGTGTCGAAATAAGACCATCGCCGAAATGCTGGCCATGTACGTCGTCCTTGAGCACAAGACTTGGGACGCCGTCCGCCCATACGTGAGCTGCGCTTACAACACGGCCGTCCAAGAAACGACGCAGATGACGCCGTACAAGTTCGTCTGCGGAAGGAGCCCGGCGACGAGACTTGGCGCCATGCTACCCAACGTCACCGACGAAGAAAATCTCGACGCCGCCGCTTACTTACAACGTGTCATTGATGCTGAACAGCTCGCCCGCCTGGGCATCAAGACCCAGCAGCACACCGACAGCCGTTGCAACAATCTTCGACGACGCTTCGGGAATTACCAGCCCGGCGACCGCGTCTGGGTGTGGACGCCAATAGGCCGACGCGGATTGAGCGAGAAGCTTCGACGATGCTTCGGACCGTACAAGGCACTGGGACGTCTCGGCGCACTCGACTACGAGGTTGTCCCCGACGGCATCACAAACTCTCAGAGGCACCGAGCTCGACCCGAGGTCGTGCATGTGGTGCGCCTTAAACCGTACTATGCTCAGTAAGGCACATGAGGACTCTAATGTTTGCTTGCTTTATTAGTTTTCTGTAGTATTGCATGTATTCATGTTCTGTTTTTCGGCATCTGGACGATGCCTTTTCAGAGGGGGCACTGCCACGTGCGTCTCTTATTGTCACTGTTGTTCTATTCGGTTTTCGCCCACAAAGTCTGTCAGTAACGCTCAGCAAAAACCGCGCCTCATTCTTCGAGAAGCTTCGCGATTATTGTAGATCATTTTCTTAAGATTGCGCGCTAGACGCGAACACTCGAGCTTATTCTAGAGATTGCGCGACAACCAGCGATGTCACTGCAATATTCTACGGCACACGCATAAATGTTGACGCGCTTCACCGCTTGTCAGTTGATCGACGGTCGACGCTCTGTTGACCGCTATCAGTGCATACCGTGTGTATTGCTGTAAATTACTCTCCGTTTCTCGGCCACACGTTCGGTCAAATAAAGAGTTTCATCTTGGACACCTCGCCTGCGGTCGTCGTCGACGTCACGACAACGTGACAATATAGTACGTGCCATTCCTTGCCCCCCTTTTCCCAGCTTGGGTGGGGTGTGGTGGGAAATGAGTTTAAGTGGCCCTTGACTCGTCCCCTCCGGCGCCTCCAAGTAAATACGCTTACGTAAACTGTTCAACCTAAATTTTTCTTTCAAAAATCTGGGTAATTACAACGTTAAACTACCCCGCATTGTTTCCTTCTTTCAGTAAACATTCTTAGCTGGTAATGATTGGTCGAAACTTTCTGGGTCATGCTCACAGTACCTGCTCTTAACACGACGCAGCAAATGACACGTAGGAATCCACCAGGTAATAACCACTTGCGCACGACTATGTCAAAGAAAAAACAAAAAAAAAAGCTGCCAGATCCCGCGCATTGTGGGAATCGATGTAATGCGAAGCAGCCAGCAAAGAGCTGCATACATCGTCTTGTCTATCATTGAGGAAAATGCGTGTCAGTCATGTTATTTAGGTTCGTTACACAGTAACGTCACGCAATACCAATTTCGAATTAGACCAAGCTAGCGAAACGGCCGCCAGCGCACCATGAGCGTGGCACGTAAGTCATGTTTTACACAGGGTTGCCACTGGCTTTCGAGCAAATGTCGCCAAACAACGAGCAGAAAGTCGCCAAAAGTCGCAATTTTTTTAGAAATTTCGCCAAAAAAGTCGTCATTCTAGATGTGTGCGGCATATCCTAGTAATAGGAATTTTCACTGATGTATAACCCCGTAGAATACAGTGCCATTCAAAGCCCTTAAAGTATCTTGACATTTCTCAATGCCAGGCGCATCGCGCCTTCACCTTGGGAGTGCTTGGTGCACCTGGTTCTCCGACTAGCCGCAAGATGTGCGCGGAGGCGCAAGTATGAAAGGATAAAACGCTCATGATATCCTTCCATCCCTGTCCGCTCGTTTCAAAGGTAAAAGTGTGGTAAACCTTGGGCGAAAGCCGCGAAGGCGTTATTTGTAGACAGCTTTACATCCCCTCATATGAAAAAAAGGATTAACAGGTTTATTGAAAGTAGTAAGACAGAATTCTTACAGGTATCGTTCATTAGTGAGTCTTATACCTTTCAGTGTGAACTAATATGATACCGGACGCCACTGTCCCTTTCATATATAATCACTTATATCTACCCGCGTCAATCCACTGCGTTATAATTGGACAGGTAGACATTGTAAAATGTTATATAGAATTTGTTTTCATTGCACACGCTCACCGAGAAAAGTAGAAAATGCCTGAATAAATCATTTTTTATTGCACGAACACCCGCGTATACGCCCATGTTCGCTATACGAGCTCGATTAGGGGATACTGCAGCGGTGAATAGGTCGCCAAGCTATTCAGAATAGTTGGAGCTTTGGCGGAGCAAATGGCCGGAACACACGACCAACCCGTCATCTAGCCCCTTCAGAAGCGAAACTTTAGCGAAGCTCTGAAGCATCTAGATGAATCTAGATGAATTGAGTTAGAAGCATCTACATGAATAGGCACCGTCCACTGACCAGAGGGAGCTGCGTTGCTCGCACTAGGCCGTCCCAAGTTCGCTGGCATTGGCCGTTAGGGGCACGCAGAAAACAGACGCGCGAACGCGTCCCCCGTGTAGCCCGGCCACAGTCCGCCCACTCATTCAGGGAGGGAGACGCGCACATCGCGTTCCATTTTGAGCAACCCCGTCTCATTATTTCGTTTTTTATCCGCTAGGTTTTGCGTTTTGGCGCTGCAGTCACACTGCCAAACTCGACTGCACGGTGCCTATTGAGGAGATACACACGAGTTACAGGACGGACATACAGAACGGCGCGTAATGTGCACCTCAAAACCCAGAAAAACATGGTTGATCCCTCCGTCATAGGAATCGGAATAACACGAAAGTAAAGCGTGAACTTACAGAAGTAACTGAATGTTTACTGCACATTGATATAAGAGAGTTTGCATAATGTATATTGATGTCTGGCAGCTATAGCACCGTTTGACGCGGATGTGCCCACTTTGATGATTGGTGGTACATCTCCATTTCGACGACTAACGTCCATGTTAAATGATTACACAAAACCTTGTGGTAGCTGTAGTAGTTAACGGTGAAAGCGTAATCAGAGAAGGAGGTGCGATAGCCAGAAGAGCGTCGCATATTGGACGCAGAACTTGGCCGGCATCCCGCGGCATGTTAAAATGTGATTGAACATCACGGCCGGACTAGAGGGAAATGCAAAGCGCGTCGTGCCGCCCCGGTAGCCCGGCCGCGATATTTCTAGGGGCGAGCGCCTGAGCGGGGAACGCGGTGTTACAGCCACGTGAGGCAGGCGCGCGTCGCAGAGCTATGAGCGAGGCCGACGCTATTACGACGTTTGGCTAAGGTCGCCACCTCGCGGTGTGTTAAGGCATTGACAAAATTGAACTTCTATTGAAAAACGCGCCGAATGGGAGGGACGCGTAACGCGTTGCAGGTGCTAATCGCGGAGGCCACAGTAATAACGAAATACTTTACAGCTCCCAGAGGGCACACCACCCCGCCGACCGGGAGAGTGGTAGATATAAAAGGCGCGTTTGTAAAGCCTCTAGAGTGTAACCGTGGCGCTCTGGATAGCGTGCCCAGCCTCTGCTGTTGCGGACCGAGCGGTCGTGGGTTCGGCTCCCGTTGACGGAACCTCTTTTTCTTTGCCATCTGATCGTGTATATTTTTTCGACGTCATTTCCGTGACGGAAATACGTCACTGAAGTCTTGGTGGACCCCGGCATAAAACACTTTCGTGTTAAAAAAAGTACAGAGAATAGTGCCGCTCATTCGTTGGGAAGGCACTGAGCTTAGGATGCATAACTCAGTGGAGACCTAAGCTGAAAATCGCCAAAAATTCGCCATGTCGCCATTTATAATTTTAGGTCGCCACGGGCCTCTCAAATTCGCCAATTTGGCGAAAAGTAGCCATCATTGGCAACCCTGGTTGTACATGACATGCGTGTCATGATTTTCATGTTAACTCGTGTTATTTATGTTCGTCACACAGTCACGTCGCGCAATAGCAATTTCGGGGTAGATCAAGGTAGGGAAACGGCCACCAGCGCACCATGAGCGTAGCACGTAAGTCATGCTGTACATGACAAGCGTTTCATGATTTTCATATTAGCTCGTGGTATTTATGTTCGTCACACACTCACCTTGCAAGATATCAATTTTGGTGTATATCAAGCTAGCGAAACGGCCTCCAGCGCACCATGAGCGTGGCACGTAAGTCATGCTGTAAATGACATGCTTGTCATGATTTTCATGTTAACTCGTGTTATTTATGTTCGTCACAAAGTCACGTCGCGCAATACCAATTCCGGGGTTGATCAAGCTAGCGAAACGGCCGCCAGTTCACCATGAGCGTGGCACGTTAGTGAAGCTGTACATGACATGCGTGTCATGATTTTCATGTCAACTCATGCTATTTATGTTCGTTACACAGTAACGTCGCACAGTACCAATGTTGTTATACATCAAGCCAGCGAAACGGCCGCGAGCGCGCCATGAACGTGGCATATATATCATGCTGTACCTGACATGCGTGTCATGATTTGCACCTTCACACCTGTCAGTTATGTTCGTCATACACTCATGTTACGCCGTATAAATTTTGGTATATATCAAGTTAACGAAACGGCCGTAAGAGCACCAAGACTGTGGCATGTATATCATGTCGTTCATGACATGCATGTTATGATTTTTATGTTATGACTCGTCATTCATGTTCGTCATACAGTCATGTTATGCCATACCAATTTTGGTGTGCATTCAATTAACGAAACGAACAGGAGAGCACAAAGTCGTCGGCGGCTAGATAGATAGATAGATAGATAGATAGATAGATAGATAGATAGATAGATAGATAGATAGATAGATAGATAGATAGATAGATAGATAGATAGATAGATAGATAGTACGCTCAAAGTCGCTGACGTTCGCTAAGAAATGCTTCGCATTTAAAAAACAATAAATTAACTTCAATACAATCTATTGTTGGTCATTTGGTCTTTGCTATTCGTCAAAAAGTGCCGGTGTGCCATGAAACCGCCTCCTTCAGGAATCAAGAACGTTTATTTCCAACGTAATAGTTGGGGGTCACCCCAGGCGAAAAGCGTATATAATGAACAAAAAATATTTAAAGCAATAAAAAAACAAAGAATATTGGTAAGCATATGGCATACATATACACACTGTATACACGCACATACATAAACGGAAAGAGAAGCATACCTTAATGTAATGACGTCGGATCACGATACGTACATTAAACATGTTGGCTTTAAACAGGTTTATATCGATATAATGTTACAACGCAAATATTAAAAAAAAATATTACATTGTACAAAGAAAGAAGTATGTAGCGGTAAATACAAATAGCACTGTTTAGTAGAGTTCAGATATATAATAATCGCACCACAATTTTTTACTAGCATTGTTAAAATCAATACCCTACTACTCATATTTGTTTAAAAGATATGGTACACTGAAAGCCAGTGATTGTTACCCATACGTTGTGCGCCATCGTATTACAAACCATTTCTCGTGTCCTGCAATTCTAGGATCACCTATTTGTTTTTTTAACCTGCAGTTACTACTTAAAATGTTGTTAGTACTTTTATTCGACGTCACAAGCCTGCGAAAACTCGCGGCGTTGAAGTGAAGTGTGCACATTAAACAACGAATCACTATGATGAACAATACCTAGATGTTTTTTGGAATAACCAGACAGTGTCTCATTATGAACGTAATATAAGAAGGCTGCCCGCCAATCACATTGGCAGCGGCTAATTATAGCAGCTGGTGAGACGGATTCATATGGGTATAGTAGATACTTTTAGACGTAGTATAGCGATTTTGAGCTGTTTTTGCGCGTATAGAACTCTCTGTGAACTCATACTTGCTGAGGGAGAGGTAGAGAGAGAAATAAACATGACTAGGGAACAGACGCAATCCTTTGCAGGTGGCCAGTATTCTTCGTCCAGAAAACCGTAGACGCTAATAATCTCCCTGGTCAGGTAATGAGGTTATGGGGCCAGCTTGAAAGGTGGGCTTCTCAGTGGGCTCTAGCCCACTGCCTTATTTATCGCCTTGTTACAAGCCGCCGCGATCGCTGCAGGCTACCTTATGCTAACCAAGGTGCAGCAGGTTAATCGAATACTAAAGCGGGAACCTTTTTTTAGCCATCCTGACTCGGCACAACTAGAATGATTCACCCTTCTGCACAGCGGCGATGCCATTCGCTTTCAAAGAAATACACAAAATATCCTGAAACAGGAAGAGCATTTGATCGGGTTAGAAAACGGTTACTGGTTCCTGCCCGTATTTTCCTCGCCGAAAACGTAAGTTTCAGGCCAGGCAGAACAAAATAAAATCATGACAGATTGCCCTAATATCTTATGTTATAGAGCCCCTGCTGAGCGGTAGCCTCATCTGCCATGCTCGAGCGCAAGGCTCGAAGGCGTGGCATAGGCAGCCCGCACCGTACAGAGCCTACAGGGCGTGGTCATGAAACACGGAGGACAGTCGTCACAGCAGATTTGTAGGACAAATTTTATTACATATAATACGTGCTTGCTGCGTTCAAGTAAAACTTTGCCTTACTTGCCACTTTCCCAGTCTGCCGCCGACAGTGACTATTGTCGAAAATGATGAGGGCTCCGCACCCCTAACTTTTCTCAGTGGGGGGTGGCGAGGGGGGGGGGGGGGGCTAGCGCCCTTGTTGCCCCCGGTAGATACGCCTATGCTACTTCTGAAGGGACTATCATCACGTGCGCGTGGTGGTGTTTGCGGAATGTAATCAGGGAGGGGTGCAGATCAAGTTAAGACAAATTTAACGCGGAAGTCTGGCGCCGTGTTCGCATTGAGAATGAAGTCGCAGAAAGAGAAAAATTGCGGCTTTTACAGTGTTTCTACGCCGAATAAGTACAGGACTTGGGTGTTCACAATGACCATGAAACTGTATTGATGTAACAGACATATGATTATTGTTCTCTTGATACTTTCAATAGTTGAGCGTTAGGTTAACTCGGACATTTTTTTCCACTCTCGTTAAACCCGAATTAACGAGCTGTTACTGTACTTGGAAGAGTAGCCGTGTGGGTTAGATGGTTTCCAATTTCTGTTCAAGTGGTGTGGCACGAAGCAGTTCAAGTCTTTATTGTCGTTGCGCGCCTTGTCCACTTCACGCTACACCACCTTGGGCAATATTTCACTCTCATGAACCCCACTGAAAGAAAAGTCGTTGTTGTCGCTATGCCAAATGGGAGTTTCCTATTGCTTGATGAGGCGTTCTTTAATCTCATACATGAATATTTTCATTTCGAGATCTCATGCTATATTGATTTTCTGTGTTTCAAGAAAATTATAACGGTGCATAGAGAAACACCTGAAGTAGTGGGATCTTTATTCTAGTTGTTGAGTTGACAGGAAAGTGCTCATATCTGGTTCTCACATCTGTATTTCGTATGTAACCATATAAACGAAATGGTGTTCCGCAGAAGTTTTGACTTCCTTGCCAATTTTATTTTTCTTAGGGGTATATATAACATATGACATTAGCTATTGCATGTTTCTATTTTGTCTGTGCTTGGTGCTACGCGCTCTTCCTAAGCCTATATGCAAACATATTTGACAAAGATCTGCCTGGCTGGGTGAAAAATGCAGTTGAGCATCTAGCAATCTTGAAGAAAGGTCCAAACAGGTTTCAAAACGTCGGGTCTGCCACAAACTGCAGCTATGCCACTTGATTCTTAAGCTCCATTTTTTTGCGATCGACATATATTTCAGATGTTCTTGCGTTTATTTTTTTAATCATCTGTGGAATGTTGTGTTGGAAAGGTTTCCGAAAACCGCACACAAGGCCACCACACAGCTCGCGTTGCGGACAACTGCCGATCTTGACAAAATGTTTAACAAGTTCAAATCTTCATATGTAAAAGTCTAGTTGTACGAAATGAAATTCAGCAGTTATGTTCGAGCGCAGCTTGCCTAGAACAGCATAAAATGCTATCAGCTAAAGACAGAGTACAGTTATTCACACTATGCGCTTTTTGAAGTTCCGAGCTAATGTTTTTGTTCACGTTAGGGTGGCTGTTGTTACATGAAAACAACGAACAATATTGCTGTAATAAATGGAAGAGGTAGACCAAGAATGCTCCGATCAATGACCGGGATGTTGCTGACAAAATGTTCAGCTGTAATCTTTCTAGTTGTTCTGTTGAGAACTTACTAAAAAATATCTCGGAAATTTATTTATTGCGCGACACTAATTTTTATTCAACTCATTTTGTTGCAGTAGTATTAGCAGTAGTGTTGACTTAAATTTGTATTTCTCATTGCCTAAAGATAAATGTAATTGCTGTAATATTATTATCTTATTCAGTGTCATGTAATTATGCAACAGGCAACTTTATTCGCTGAAAAGTTTTAAAGTTTTTACTCTTTGTATTTGTCAAAACGTAAGCTTAAATACTACCACCTGCACGAATAATTATCAACTAAGTATCAACGAGAGAACTGCATGTCCGTCCATTCATCACATAATTAAGCGAATCGCTAAAAAATTGCAGCTATATCACTCTCTGAAGGTGGATGACCGGTGGAGCTGACGGGCGTATCCCCGCCTCTGCTGTCGTCGGCGTTCCTCATAAGCGCTGCTACTCGGGTGTGCTCACAATGAACGGTGGACTCATAATTACCACGCAAGACCGCGCCAACGACTGACGCGGCGAAACACGCAAGAATAGGCGTACCGCTCTACTTGAACTTTCTGTGCAGCTTCCGCGAAAAGGCACCCTGTTATATCGGTCGCACTGTCTCCAGGATCGGCCAACCGCTGACCAATCGGCGATGTCAATTAGTGACATCATGTGGCATCGTGTATTGAGGTCGTCGAGTGAAGCCGCAAAAGTTTGCGATCTTTGAAGTCGTATTGACATCAAGTAAAGACGTCGTTACTTGACGTCATTGTTCGTTTATGGGAGGTCAAGCGTCTTTTTTTCTGTTAGTGGACGGACGTGAACGGCTTCAAAAATAAAGCAGGTATGCGATTTAGAGCTCCCTTGTAATAAAAGTCTGACATAAAAGTCTCTAATACATTACATACACGTCTCTTAATTTTATTTCCACCTAATGCTCGCCATGCGGTCGCGTCACGCAGTACAAATTTTGCTATATATCAATCTTGTGAAACGGACGCGAGCGCACCATAAGCTAACCATGTCATGCCGTATGTCGCATACATTACATGATTTTTATGTGGTCGCTTGTCCATTATGTTCGTCATAAGGGTCATGCCGCGTCATACCATTTTTGGCACATATTAAAAAAGCTAAACGGCCTCGAGCGCACCATGAGCATGGCAACTTAATCATGCTGTACATGACATACATTTAATGAATTTTATGTTATTACTTGTCATTTATGTTCGCCATATAGTCACGCTTATGCGATACTAATTCTGGTGTGCATCAAACTGGCGAAATGGCCGCGAACGCACCATGAGCGTTGCATGTAGGTCATGTCTTACATGACATGCATATCATAATTTGCATGTTACGACCGGTCATCTATGTTCGTTATACATTTCTGTCACGCCATAAAAATTTTGGTACATAGCCAGTGAATGAAGTGGCCGCGAGCTCAGTATGTAAATCATGCTTAACATGACATGCATGGCATTATATTTATGTTACCACCTGTCATATATGTTGGTTATACAACCACATCGCGCAACACCTATTTTGGCCTATATCAAGCGAGCGAAACGACCGCGTGCTCACCATGAGCTTGACATGTAAATCATGCGATGCATATTCATTAAGTTAAATGGCCGCGAGCGTCCCGAGACCAGGACATTGTAAAGCATGCCTTACATGACATGCCTGTCATGATTTGCACTTTAAGACTTGTCAGTTATATTTGACATACACTGTTGTCATGGCATACAAATTTTGGCATATATCAATTTAACAAAACTGCTGCAAGAGTGCCAATACCATGACAAATAAATTATGCCGTTTATGAGACGTACGTCATGGATTCCAGGATATGGGCTGTCATTTATGTTTTTCATACAGTCATGTTATACCATGCCAATTTTGATATACATCCCATGAGGCAAACGGCCATGAGAGCGCAAAGTCGTAGACACTTGGATAGATAGATAGATAGATAGATAGATAGATAGATAGATAGATAGATAGATAGATAGATAGATAGATAGATAGATAGATAGATAGATAGATAGATAGATAGATACGCTCAAGGGCGCCAAGATTCGCTAAAAATTGTTTTGCGTCAAAAAGCTATATTGCCACTCAGATACTTTTCGTTAGACACCACTGAACACTATATTTCATACAATCAAATAACGTTAATTAACCTGCATTGCTAATTAGGCATAACTATAAAGAGTACATGTCTATTATAAGAAATTATGATCTATCATTTATCGTAGCATTACGAATTGAAATACCATCTATACTATACATGTTCTTCCACACTGACATCTGGCCCCATACGTTATTAATAATTATTACTATTACTAATTGCCTGTACGTCAGAGTGACAATTTGCATCACATCTGCTCACTTTTTCTGAGTTGTAAGCGATCAACACGCACTTTTCGGTCATTTTAGCGACAGGCAATATTTTTACCCCTGTAGGGCGGCTTTCCCGCACTTGTGAATGAGAAAAACTCTTCCGGCAAAAAATCCGCCCGGCATATCACACCAAACTGCAAAAAACTTGGAAAAGGTTGTCCTAGTGTATCTGCCACTAGAGTGCGAATTGCGAATAATTGATCGTTGCGCCACAGTTTACTTTTAAAAAGTCACCCCGTGCATTTTGAAGGGAGGCACGAAAGTGTCTCGAAAAAAAAAATTCTGCCGGCGGATGAAAACTAACCGCGATGTTCAGCATAAGAACTTTGTTGGGGTTAAGTACCTTGCGTGCAAAGAGCGAAAAGCGAGGCACTGCTTAGTAATCATTTTTTAAACATCGCTCCCCATAGAGTTAAGCTGGGCGCATCACCTTGGGGTCGACTTTGCCGCAGTAGTCAATGTCCCTGAAAGCTGGACATGACCATTACGAAAATGCCAGATATGGCCCATATATGTTTTATATACGGACGTATATGATCAAATAAGGGGACATATAAAGTCATATATGGCCATATATGAATTTATATAGTTATATAAAAGTGTTCATATAAGTCCATATACTGCCATAACCTGCCATATACGGCTTCACATAAGGTCATGTACTGCCATATATGGTTGTACTGATATGCATATAAGGGCACTTATAAGGCTATATAATCCCATATATGAGTGTATTTATATGCATATAAAGGCTTATATATTGCTGTATACTCCCATATATGGATGCAAATATGAATGTAAATGTGTCCAAAAATCGCCAAAAATAAGGGAACTGAAGCATTTGCTCGCTGCCTTCATAATTACTTTTTCTGTGGTGGGAGACATCTTGAAATGACTAGACACACCAATTACGCCATAATTAAACAAAATTAATTAATTAGCTTTTTAATTAGCGGAGAGACGCGGTCGAGTCAAAAGGGAGAATTGCGGTCCTTCCGGCGAAAAGACCATTGCCGCTTTGACATCTTGAGAAATCGGCCTCTGGTAATAATTGCGGAGCAATGAAATTGAACCAAATTCACTGGCGAAACCAAAACCGTAGCTCCAATGAGCGCAACTGGCAGACGACCAGAATGACGTCAATATTCACGACGGCGATTGCAGTGGTGTTAGTTCTTCTGCATTTGTTAACGTAAGTGCACCATACGTGCTCTAATTGCACATGGAATCCGCACAACCCCGAAACGAAGTCAATTAATCGGTGGCTGGTAAAACACGCTCGCTCATTCTGGACATCTCGGAAAGGTAGTTGTGCTGTTCCGAGTTTGGGTTTCGCCTGTGAAATTTGTCAGATTTCATTATTCGCTAGTAATTGCCAGCGGCTGCTTTCGCAAAATCAAAAAGTGGCAACAAGCTCTTCGCAGAATTAAGGGCTGCAATTCTCCCATTTGACTGGACCACTTGTCTCCACTAATTAAAAAGTAAAATAACCCAATTTCTTTGATTCCTGTCGTAATTTATTCCTCTGCTCAGCTTAATTTGCCACCAAAAAAAGTAATTGTGAAGGCAGCGTGAATATATCTCATATTTTTATTTCCGAGGATTTTCGGATACATTTCTTGAAACACCCTGAATTAGGGTGCTTATAAAGTCATATACTATGCAATGAACCTACTTTCATTTATTCTAGCTCAATCATGCAGATATGACTTCCCAAAGAATCCATATTGCCTATTTTTGGTCTCTTGACATTGTGCCCCTCATTTTTCATCTGGTTCTTCCACTTGTAGCATTCCTTATTTTGTAATATCTTGAACCATATTGCAGTGAAAAACGAAACGTTTTCAAGCAAACAGCAGTGCCACAACAGAAGAACATAATGGGTAATAGTTGGTGCATATCTGTACTTTTTTTAGTGTGCAGACAGTACATTACTAGGAGACAGCAGTGTATTAAAATATTAGAAAAAAGAAGACGGAAGGAAGAAGTTTAAATTAACCATGAGTCGAACCCACAGACAACAGCACTACCAAGCTGTCCGCGTTGCGCGTTAACCGGCTACACCACCCGCGCGCTTTTCTTTCTTTCTTTTTCTTTATTGGATACCGCCCGTGCGCTTGGCAGTGCGAAGGCTTCATTTTTTTTAGTAAAAGCTGCGACCTATAATATCTGTGTTCTACTTAATAACAATCGCGCCAATTAAATCAGTGCTACGTCGTCAACACCCGGCGTGATCTAGATATCAATAGCTCCGTACTGTTCCGAGACGCGCTAGTTGCGATCTCGCTCGATCACTAACTCCGCACTGAACAAAGGCTAATTACCTCAATAAACAAATATTTTCTACCGTACAGGGAGCTCTAATGTACGTGCTAGCGTCGTAAGTACGTAGCGGCGACACCAGCAGAGTACGATAGCTTGTTAATTCATTTTGCTTCGACGCAATGTACGTACGAAATGCCACTGTTTGAAAGAGAAAATGCTGTCTTATGTGAAAATTCTACTATTTTTTAATCGACCTCTGAATAAATAAGAACGCACTGTACATACAAGTAATGCAGAGCACTGCTTCGACCGCCGATGGAAAAGTAAAGCGCACTGCCCGCGCTAGAAGCCTGTCGTCTGCTATGAAAACGCAAACAACAAAAAAAGGCAAATCTGTTGAAGTACTATTTGGCTTACATCGCATAAATTGCTCTTCAAGATAAGCTATTATTTTCATTGTAAACTATGTTTTTCGAATAACATGCGTGCACTTTTTAATTTGACTCGCTCACGTATTTTTCTTTTTTTTTCATCAACTCTACGAGCCAAAGCCATCCACAGCCAAAGCCAAATGTCATTTATTTTTTGTTCTGTGTCAGCGTCTCGTGTGAGCTCGTTACGTCTTCAAGAACGTTAATTTCATCTGAGAACGTGCCGCCCTCCTTTTTGCGATGTGCAAAGATCGTGCGCAAGTCGTGCGCTTTTTGGAGCGCCAGTCACGTACGAGTCGTTCAAGGAATCGAAGGAATGTACTACGGGCGCTCCTAGGACTCCGCAGCATGTCCGCAGCTGATGGCTGACGCCCGTGGCTACCGACACGAGACCGGCTACCGACTGCGTGACAGTATGAAAGGTAAGTGGCACATGCTATTATGCAAAGTACGCAACTCAGCGGAAGGCTGTGTTATCGCACGCGTACGAGGCGTTGTAGAGACGCAGCCTTATGCCCATTTGCGAGTGAC
Organism: Rhipicephalus sanguineus; assembly: GCF_013339695.2. Taxonomy (NCBI): domain Eukaryota; kingdom Metazoa; phylum Arthropoda; class Arachnida; order Ixodida; family Ixodidae; genus Rhipicephalus; species Rhipicephalus sanguineus. Next base: position 99,777,986 of record NC_051179.1, on the reverse strand, counting down.
AAACATTGTCATTGTCCCCGCTACCGATTCGCTATGACTACGCTCATACGAGCAGAAAGAGCCACGACGCATCGGTACGGCTTTACGGAAGGAAATTTGTAACAACTGAGATAACATGCATGCGTATGATGATCGATTTGTCTGATGAGCATCATAGTGAGCAGGACGCAGGCGTCACTCGCATTGCATCGTTGTTAAGAGAGCAAAGCAATGCTGCAACGCCATTTACTGTGCAGCCTTGTGCTCACGTTCGTGTGCAATGCGATTCGTGTGCGAAGCGGTATAATAAGCTGAAACTAATGGTGAAGTGCTGACTATGCGCTTAGACACTGACTTGAACTGGGTAAACGTAATAATGTTAATAGTGAGCTGGAGCCGTGTTTTCAGCATAGCGTAGAGACGTGTTCGTGCATCCACGATTATGAAAACTGGCATGCACAATGCGAGATTTCATATTTTGCCAGAGTGACCATGTGAACCTTATCCGAAGCAGCAGATTTCATATTCTGTCAGTGTTGCTTTTCATACATGAGTGTACTGCCTTCACGTAGTTGTATACATTACACTGCTGTGTGGTAGTGGTTTAATTAGCATGGTACTGTGCGGTTGCTTATGTAAACACGTTAGGAGGCAGAAGGATCTGAATAGGCTAGTTGTCTCATGAGGAATGTAAGTGTGCTAGCACAAACAAGACAAGGACAGAAGAAAGACGTAGCAACAGGACCAGCACTCTTACGCGTCTACCTTCTGTCCTCATCTTGTTTGTGCTAAGACACGTAGGTGCATATAATTTAGCAACAGGCTGTTTATGTAATGCTTTTGTTGCCCATTTAATGCTTCAGAACAAATAAAATAGATTGTGCATATATAAACACGCCTTGACAAAGCAAATTTCATGCTGTTATGCCGAACACCTAACAAAAGCCTATCACGTGGTCACTTGCTTTTGTTCCAGCTTCTGAATACTGTTTATTTTTATTAGTTTCTAACTTCAAGAAATTGCACGTCAAATTGATTAATGCTTCTTGACCTTATAATAAGTGCATTGAAAGTATTGCACGCAGTTACAAAGTGTGACCTTACACATATTCAATGCTGCTGCCTGCACATCTCTGTCATGCTTACTGTTTCTCATTTCTCCCTAACTTATTGCTTACCGTAAAATCCCGAGCAAGCGCCCCCCCCCCCCTCCCTTCTTCGGGAGATTTCAAATATGCGACCCATTCTCTCCTCCCACCATTTTCACTGTTTTCATTTGTCCAACGAGTATGAAGGAAAACAGGGAATGCATGCGTATTCAATAAAGCATTTCATTAGAAGCACGAGTGTGCATTTTGTATTCTTAGCGGCTCATCCACGGCCACCTTCAATTTTGATTCATGACCGAGCAAGGGCCCCCCTCCAAATCTTGTCGGATTATCGCTCACTGTAGGGGTGGCGCTTGCTCGGGATTTTACGGTAGTGTTTCTTACTTTCCTCTTTTTAGACACATGCATACAACGCGGTAAGGTAGGCCGCTTTGCTAGAGAGAAAATTGGTGCAGTCGAATATGTAAATAAACCTCGTACCTCTCAGGAGTCGCATACACCTCGCATAGCATGTATAATGTACAGTACTCACGGATTGAAATAGGACACTTGGAGCGCATATGGCCGCCGGTATATGCAGCGCCGCTCGTGGATCCCCTTACGGAAATGTCATATATGGCACTTATATAAATTATATGCGGCCATATATGAGTATATATGTCTGCATATGTGGCTACCGCTTACCATATATGGATGTAAATAGGGCCATATATGGCGCGATTGGCCCATATATGGAGACAAATACAGCCATATATGGCGCGGATGGTCCATATATAGAGTGAAATGCAGCCATATATGGCACGGCCACACCATATATGTACATCAAGTAGATCCATATATGGGGTTGTGCTACCATATATGGGATGAACAACGTATATACGGCACGAGTTACTAACATATATGGGGATTGTCATATAAGGCAATCCGTACAGGAAAGTGGCCTAATTGGTATCTACACCAACAAGAGTATCAAGTATAAACATTGTTGCAATGCAATCATAAAAGATAAAATAATAAGGTATATATGTACGTGTCAGTGCATGGTTCACTCGTGTATAGCTTGTACTGAGTCTTACATGAACTTTAGGCTTCCAACAATAGGTGGCAATTATTACGACGTCATTATTATATATACGAGATGTTTTTACAAGGGCGCTATCCTGTCCGCACATATAGTACATGCAAGCTCCCAAACCTCGCTATTCTCATTAACCAAGCCGATGTGTATAGTTGTGGTATATAAAAAACGCCATGCATGCAACTTCTATTGTTCACAGTAATGCATGGTTAAATAAAAGCTAGTTTTAATGCAGCTTTTTATCTCGCACATCAGTGGACAAACTTGCTGATAATTCGAAGTTTGTGATGGCTATATGCTGGACACTTCATTTAACGAGGTTTCTGTGAACGTTGTTTACTCACATCTGGGATCACTTTCAAATGACATTTACCATAGTAGTATGCGCAGAGCAATATTTTGAGGCAGTATTTTCAAAAACAAAAATGAGACAGTACAACTCGCAGGCCTTATGCTTACATTAAAATCGGTGTCGTGCTCATGTCTTGCAAAAATGCGCTTTGCGTTTCATTTGGCTGCGTATAAGCTTCTTGACTGTGCAGATCATCAACTTAATGTTCATTTGTAATGAGTACATTCAAAGAATTCATTTGATGCGAGGTTTGGAAGCGTCAGTTGAATCTCACTCGATACATGCTTAAGGGGTATACGTTAAGAAGTGTCCAATTGACGCTCACACGATGCACATTTATTTCACCAATTATTAAGCGCTCAGAATGTTGCAGTTTTATAACACCGAATTCACAAGACTTCTATTTTGTGTGTGTCATTTCTTGATCGGGATCGCTAATAACGTGCACCAATTGCCTTAAATGTTATCTTGCGAATGCATTTATCACGAGACGTTTTTGTGAATAATTAAGGGCCTTACATAAACCAGACTGGCCATTCTATTTACAGCGCTCCGTAGAGCAGCTACGTAATAAATAAAACTACATGGGGCTATATCCTTTCAACACTAACAGTGTGGCGCATATGCTTGTGAACTATACGCGAATACGTATACATATGCGCGCACATGCATAATTACACGCTCGCGCGCAGCGGCTCATGGGTACGCGGACACACCCGTTTGTTTCAATGGGGCCATATAATTTTTGCCATGGGAGTAATATCGTTGATTCAACGTTCATCTAGGGGTTGTAGGAACAGTACATTTATTATTACCATTATTATTATTATTATTATTATTATTATTATTATTATTATTATTATTATTATTAAAGCATGAGAAGTAAGATAAATATCCGGATCGAACACGTCGTGGCAGCCAGCGTACGTGAAGCAGCGAATTGCAGATTCTACGAACGCCTCCCTCAAAGGTCATGCACCTGTGCCTCTCGGCAGCCAGCGGGGATAGAGCGAGCCCTATTGTCCCGAAACCCGCGTGACTAGTTAAACGCGGTGCTGCTTGCTCGCGGCGAACACAAGCGAGGACGAGCGATTCCGGTCTGAGGGGTGAGCAATTCGGCGAACGCATACTGGAAACTTCCACTGCACGCAGGAATACAGACGACCAGAAGGCACGTAGGCCCATCTACGGTTGCGATAAAGAAAATAGCACACGAAAAGTTTAACTTGTAAGGTGTTAATATCGCGTTAATAATTATGAAGAGTTGAAACTTTGTTTGCCAATAAGCTTCGCAAAATTTACTGCAGCGACAACTGTGTAAATTGGTGATCTCACTGACACCTTAGCGATGCATCATGATCAAGGCTGTATCCATCCGCGCCGCTGTTGCTTCTTTGCTGACCGGAGCAGCATGCGCGTCTCGTGTTCGTCACTTGTGATCTCTCTTGCTCTTACTTCGTGTTCAGCGACTGCTTTGATTTTGCACTGACTTCAACGCAGACCTGAGGAATTTACTTCTCTGCATGTGGTGCAATTGTGGATGCAGAGGCAAGTGTGTTTTTGTGGAGAGGCCGTTGGTTTGACCATCGTTAACTTTTGGTGCGCAAAAATGGACGCCTAAGCTTGCGTGGAAGTTTTCCTCGCATCTTCCTTTCTGGAAAGCTGTACGGATAAGTGTGGTCGTCTTAAGTTGCGATTAAGTTCCTCTGGATTTACTGGCTCTGTACATCACAGGTTCTGCTAAATTTTAAGGTAAGTTTATCGTTTTCATTGCCTTCTTACGCTGTACTCGAAAATTATGAAAACTCACAAAGCGTAGTGCATTGCATGTTTTGATTAGTATATGACTGCATAATAATTGTGGTTACGTGATTAAGCCGTCGTATTCTAGCTATTTTATTTTTACAACACCATTTTGTTTTGTTTTTTCTATTTCTTCCAGACATGACTCCCCCAATTTATCGGAAGCAAGCGCTGTACCAACTAAATTATGGCTTTCGTGTTATTGTAGTTTTCGTAAAAATAAAGAAAACAAATATATCTGGATATTTTTTTTTTGCTTTGACATTTGAGAGAACACCAAAAGTCAATTACAACTTACGCAATTCACAAATGAAAAACAGTTGGCAATCCGCATCCCCAAGTATGTGTCATGACATTTATGTGCCCGTGTCTTAATTTGTCAGTTCTCGCCCAGCTTTTACCTTGTTTTTAGAATTACGCTTGTCTTGAAGATAAGTGCACACGGCTAAAACTTCTTGCGAGGGCAATTCTAGAAGACGGTGTACAGTACTCACGGATTGAAACGGGACAATTTAGGACCAATTAACGCACATACTTTCATCTCCACCGTCTTCAGTTCGGGTCATATCGGCGTAATTTCGACTCGAACGCGTAGACCAGAGCAACATTATATGTAGAGACCAGATTAGTCGTGATATGATGTGGTTATATCGAGCAGGTGCGCATACCAGTCGTTATACTAAAAAATGTGATGTCGCCTTTGAATCCGTGAGCACTGTACGTAATTTTGTACAAGTCGACAAATTAAGCCCGACTGATCTGCTTAGGGCTTGCAACTGATTAAAATATTAATGTTTTAGTAGCTGTATCAAAAGCAGGCAAGTTTTGAAAACACATTTTTTTACCGTCTGGTTTTCAAGAAATGTCACTCCATTTCTACTCGCACAGAGACTTATAGCCGCCATTTTTTCCACTAGCACATCACAAGCTTGCATACCAGCCGCTATTGGTCGAACTCCATAAAGGTTAAATATCATGTCCCCTAAATCATTCAATGCACACGCAGTCCACATGGTCAGTGGCAAGTAGATAATTTAATTTGTCTCGCAAAAGAATCCCAATTGACACGCAAAAATATTCTCAATAAAAACACGGTGGACAATGTGTTTATGAAACTGAATAGTAAAAATACGTTCTTTGTGCGCAAAACGTTTCAGAAAATACAGATAGGACAGAGCGCACTCCTATCTGTCTTTTCTGAAACGTTTTGCGCACAAATAACGTATTTTCCCTTTTAGAATGCAGTACCAACCAGCCCAAGTAGCCACCCTGTTGAAACTGAATAGAATATGTCGATAAGCACTCAATTTACACACTATGTATCTTTTCGTGAAAAGTTGATGTAGCCTGAATGAAATCACTAAAAAGAAACAAGAGAGCAACTTATTTGCATGCTTTTTAGCTACATGGGCACAGAATGCTTCGATCGTGCATGTTAAAAGAATATAACTGATCTGAATCTTAGCTGCCTTGCCAAACTGTTGTTGTGCAGTGAATGTCTCCATATATTAAAAAACTTGACTAACAGTCATGTGCTGACCCCAAACAGTAATAAACAGCAAAATGACAGTTTTAGCAATAAAGCTTTGAGGATAACTGTAATTTTTCTTGGCAGGGCAGTGAAACAGCTCCCATCCCTCGCGTTGAAAACACGACTGCTACTGCAGACCGTTGGGTGGCATCAATAATCAGGGAGTATTAATTTTAGCTGTAGAATGATTTCTGCAGCTTTAATTTATGCCGTCCTCACAAGCGGAATTCATATGTAGCAGTCATCCATATATGGCTATATATAAAAGTACCCATATAAAGCCATATATGGCTTGCATTCATATATAGGCCTCATCCATATATGGGGATATCAGGAATTGGGCATATCAGGCCATATATGGCACATATCAGGAATTGGGCATATCAAGCCATATATGGCTCTATATGGCACATATATGGCGAATATTCATATATGGGCCTGATATGCCCAATTCCTGATGTGGCCATATATGGGAATTTTTATATATGTCCATATATGGGATTTTTGTAAGGGTCCTCATGGAACCAAGGTGGTGCATTGGGGTATAAAGCAAGGGGGAGAACATCTACACAGCAGGATTGCTCCTTCCGGTCACCAACAAGCCGGCCTGTAGTTCACCACGCTGAGAGTGTGGCGCTGGAAGGCTTGCGCGCTTTCATATGCCGACCGAAATGGCTTGCCGGTGTGCACCTATTATATTGCCGCGCGAGCAGAGGGCGCTCTCGTTACACGCGCTTTGGTGATGCAGCACGAATGCTGTGCAAGACTAAGGGATTGTGCCTTACAGTGTGCATGTAAGCAGTCTATTCGGCCAACATTTAAGTGCAGGGCCCGCTATCGTCGCGGTTAATCGCAGTGACAAATCACGGTGAAATGAAATAATGTCTGTGTTCTTCCCGCTTTCTTTGCCCATGTTCAATGCCCAATCTGCATCGTGTTGCAAGCAGCGGCCAATGTAGCGTCAACGAACACATGTAAGGCACAATCTCTTAGCTGAATCCTGTGTCTTACTTGCACAGCGTGCGTTCCACATCGCCAAAGCGCGTGTAACGAGAGCGTCCTCTGCTCGCGCCTCAATATAGGAGGTGCGCACTTGGGAGCCATTTCGGTTGGCATACGAAAGCACGCAAGCCTTGCAGCGCCACGCTGGCAGTGTGGTGAACTAAAAGGCCGACTAGTTGACGAGCGGAAGGAGCAAACCTGCTGCGTCGATGTTCTCCTCGTCGCTCTATACCTCAATGCAACACCTTCGTTCCAAGAGCACCCACGAGCGGCGCTGCATATACCGACGGCCATGTGCTCCGAGTGTCCTATTTCAATCCGTGGGTACTGTGCACTGCACATATAATCCCAATTAGCTCTGATCGATTCATTTGTTCAGTTATGCTCTGCTTAAAAAGTGCAAATGAAGGGAAGGTGTTGGCATTTGTCGGTTCGGTGCATTACCTGGCCATCCTTTTTTATATTATTTTTTGTTCTTACTTTAAGAACTATGGCAGCGCAAGTTAGGAGGCAGACACAAACAAAGTGACGCACAACACAAAGCCTCAAATGCTAGTTGATAGTTTTATACAGGCAAAAGGGACAGAAAACAGGAAAACAGGTAGGGGGGGGGGATAAGTGGGTCTGAGTCCATTTAGTTATGCATCACTGTCGGGAGAAAATGAAAAGTGTAAGAGCAGTGAAAGTACAGTGTCACATATGGTTGCTGAGTCGGTTGGCCTTCAAAAGTCACAGACGCACTTTTGTGGCTTTCAGCAGCCTTGATATTGTGGCAAAGTAGGACAGTAGCACTGGCAATTTGGCGAGTTGGTACGGATGCATATATTTAGCCCGGTGCAACAATTCAGACGAAAAGACGAACAATCGATGGCACTTGTGTTCGTGTGATCATTCATTTTTTCATCTGCCTTGTTGCGCTGTCTAAAAGTAGGAGAGACAAGAAAAACCAGAGAGCATGACAGATTGACCGGCTTTATAGATACTGAACAAGCAGTGTCCTCAATTTTTCATTGAACTAAGGAACCCATGCGTTTCATTGTCGTCACCATGCCCTGGCAGGTACACGTGAAATCTGTGCGGCATTTGGCCCATGCTGAAAATTGTGTTACATCGTCATCGCTATGCCGTGGCACATACACACTTCAATATGGCCGTGGGAGTATGCACAACTACGGTCCTGACATCTTGTTCAACATTCTATTTGGCTGCCAAGAGAATGCCTTGTAATCAGAGGCTCAGAATAGAAGCCAGCATGTGACAGCTCTCAGCATGTGTTCTGCACAGCACTGTTTTGCCCCAAGCTTCTAAAATCATGCTTTGTTTATGTAACCACTCATGCAGAATTTGCCTTTGCTGCTGCATTAATATCGTCTAATCTCATTTGTCGTAAGTGTAAATACAGTGAAACCTCGGTGATACAATCACAGCTGATACGAATTTCGGGGTGATACGAATTTTTCGTTGGTCCCGGCCAAGGCCCATTAGCCTGCAATGCAATGGAGTACGGTTGTTGCGAATGGATTTTCACCCAGTGACGTTTGATACGAACGTATGCTACCGCACAGGTACGGAGAGGTGCTGTTGGTGCTGTCCTGGAAGATGCACCAAGCACGTGCGAGCGCGGGAACGCAAGCGTGGGCATGTGCGCCGCACCGCCAAATTGTCAGAATCACGGTATCAGAAAACACTTTTCTTACGGTCAGAATAAACCCTCAGAGACGCGTCACGGCCTCCGAGATTGTGTGCCCGAATCTTTGAAGCTCTTAAGTGCCTCCGTGTGCCTTCGCATTTAGATTACAGAGGATATTAGTGCCATGCTTCTTTTTCTAATGCGTCGATGCGGGCTCCTGTCGTTGTACTGTGTTTACACGTGCGTGCCTCATGCATCAGACATCCTGTGAAACGTGCACGAGGACCAAAAGAAGACCAGGACGGTCTTTGCGAAGGAGTCATGCCTCACAATGTCAACATGCACGACCGTTGATTTCGCACTTGTGCGGGCATGGCCGTAAATATCCCAAAAACATCCCCAACACCTCCACGATAACAAAATCATAACACAAGACTGTGGTTCTGTAATTTTGTGGCCTTGATCCATGGCGTCAAAGCGCTTCTTTCGTTACTTTTACTGCAGTACTCCGGTGTCATGAAAAACATACTAAAATTTTAAAGGGGCTACTGCTGTCGCGGGTCACAACGCGCCTGGTTCATTAATTAAATATGCGCGTATGGGCCATATATTTATCAGTACTGGTATGACTGCCGACATATAAAAACTTAACTGACAATCGTTCAGGGTTCTTGCGGACATTGCTGCGGCCCTGAAAAACAATAAATGAAAATGTACGCCAGGTTTCTTTTGTCGCATGCTAATTTTTCATGCTTTCTGCTGATACGAATTTTGGATGATACGAATATTTTTGGTAGTCCCGTGAGATTCGTATCACTGAGGTTTCCCTGTAGTAGTTGGACATGCTCATGCATAAATATCGTTCCTCTTCTGAACTTTTGGAATGGGTATCAACGGAAGAGTGTCTGAAGATATTTCACCACCATAGAAAGGAAATGAGATTTGTCTCGTTTCTGTCTTGTCTCCCTTCTATCGAGGCTACATGTCTTGTGTATTTCAGTTGAGGGGTGATTCTACAAGAGATCAAACATGCGTGTGCAGTCGATATTTTTGTTTTGTCTGGTTTTTTCATGTTATGCGGGCACATTGAAAGAGCATGGAACCGAAAATTTTATTTCCAAAAAACGCTCCCAGCGCGGCAAAAAATATTTGAAAGCGGCGCGCGGCGTCCTGTTTTTCCTCACTGCAATATTTTTAAATTTTACGGCCGAATTTAACGCGAACTATAAATTCTGTGTCGAAAACTTTTTCTGTTGATTTTAATACACATTACTGTGAATTACATCCATGCTTTCTTTATGCCGTCCTCAAAAGGAGAAAAATGTGAAAAAATGACAAACGGCCCAAATCAAAAAAGTTTGCTAAGTTTGATGTGCCTTGGTGCCTTTTCTTTTTCACACAGAAACTTCAAAACAGTGTCAAATACACAAAAAAGCCTTTGCAACATTTCTGCTGTAGATCGTTTTCCTACAGGCAGTGCAAAAGAAGAAAAAAAAATAGTTAAAAGAAGCAACTTTTTTCTAAAAAGCTCGTCTTCAAAGAAATAAAATAATAAAAAACTCCGGTCACAATTCTGACGACAATTTTTTATCGAAAAGCACTTATGTCAATGAAAACGCAGTTTTAATATCATATGCCCTCATTTGCATTATTCAGGAGATATAACAGGCCAAAATGACCCTTGCTGTGTGTGCTCACTTCAGTGCGATTTATGGTCGTTATCAGCTTGCATTGTGCGTAAATCTAGTTTTAATTGTTTTGCTGCAGCAAAACTTTGCTCTGGTGACTTGTCGTCAAGAAAAATGTGTTCTCAGATTTTACTTGTGTCTAGCATGTGCGAAAGTGCTAAAGGGCTAATGCCTACGCAGTTTGCAGCCTACAACCTGAACTTACCTGCCATTATTCGCTAATCAGGAGCACTCAAGACACCGTGAGCACATGGTTTAGGTAACTTTGCCAAAACTCGCCTTGCACACCAAACAAAGCATCTGTATGCAGCGGCAGGCCAGCTTAATCTGTAGCTAAATGCCACAATCCGGCCATAGGTCGGCAAAAATATTGGAACTCACTCCGACTCACTTAAAAGATATATTTTGCACTGAGAGCTCACTCAGACTCAGGCTCACCGAAATTTTCCTTAGCCAGACTCACTCGGACTCAGACTACTAAACTTTTTCTCAACTGGACTCACTCGGACTCAAACTCACCAACATCTTGCTCAGCCGGACTCACTCAGAGTCAGACTCACGGCTTGAACTGAGTCTGAGTGAGTCGACTCATGAGTTTGCTGGTGTAAAGTTAGCTTTTCCGATAATGGTGTAAATGCTCTTTAACGCCAATATCTCACATAATCGGTGCTCTACAATACACCTTTTGATCTTATACCTTCAAATAGTAGTTATGAGTGGTTGCAATCCAGTAAGGACGTTTTTATGAAATGTGCGACTCACACGAGATATTTCTATCAAGAACTTCCCATGCAAGAGTTTGCGGGAGTAGGTAATGGAACCCTCCCTTAGCACCACCGCCCCCACTCACACCTCTTATCAATAAACATTGTGGTGGAGCATGAACGCTAGTGCGTTGAGGCACGTGTGAATAGATTTGAGTATAAATGTAAGCCGGTGTAAGGCTAATAGTAATGCCGATAGGTGAGTAGATAAGTCCATTGGCCGGCAATGAAGGGTGGAGCTCGCTCAGACTCGCTCAATAAATATATGTTGCGCTTAGGGCTCACTCGGACTCAAACTCACTAAAGTTTCCCTCAACCGGACTCACTTGCACTCAAACTCACCAACGTATTGCTCAGCCGGACTCACCCAGACTCAGACTCACGGCTTGATCTGAGTCTGAGTGAGTCGACTCATGAGTGAGTTTGCCGACCACTTCACTCAATCAGCAGGCGCACTGTTATTGAGGTGCTTTCTCACTGCCTGCTTGCTTCCCTTTCATTACGTGCATTGTACACTCTAACCATCTTCCCCATTCAACGCACACTGTGCTAAACAGCATACGTAAAAAGTTATCTCAGTCATTTCTGAGTCGTTAATTTCGCTTCCCGCTATCATGTTTTCGGCGTCGCAGGTAACGTCTTCCTGTATCATCTTAACCTTTACCTCAGCACTTCAGCAGCCAGAAAATGTGCGGTGCGGCACGATTAAGCCATATAAGTGGCCGAAGCTGCCCAATTTATGATGTTTTGTTGGCACTTTACTGAAGTGCTTTCCCACGTTGAGAACAGCAGACGTCATTGGTGGCGCCAGACGGGCATTATCCTTAATTTTGACAAGGAGTCTGGCCCACAAATTAATTATCACACCCCAAAGCATTTAGACATCCTTGGTCATAAAATATGAAACCATGAGTAGTTAAGTGAGCAAATGTGTGCGGCGGTGTTGAGTATAAACGTTTCGGCTTGGTCTAGCTGTTCACTACACGGGATGCATGCAGCCCATGGCTAGGTCTGAGTATTCTGTGCCGATTACTTACGCATCCGCAAAAAGAAGATTGCTGAGAAAAACATTTTCGTTGCGTCAATTTTCTTTCATTCCTGCTTTTGTTGTTGTCTTCCTCCAGAAGCTACTGCCATAGGGTGAGGATCTTCGCGACACCTGTGAGGTCTGCTAGCATTGCTTTACGCGCCTCAAGGAAAACCTGTCTACATCTATGAGAATTGCGATGAGGTAGTCGAGGCATTTCTTCAGGAAGAAGAAGCGATTGATATCTTGAACAGGTGCGCCCACCTTTCCTCTGATGCCTGTACGTGAGGTTTTAGGCTGCAAACTACATACGCGTTAGCCCTTCAGAGGATGGCAGCAGCCCATTTTCGCACACGCTAGACACAAATAAAATCTGAGAACACGTTTTTCTTGACAAGCTACCAGAGCAAAGTAGATTTACGCACAATGCAAGCTGATAACCACTGATCACACTAAGTGAGCACACACAGCAAGGGTCATTTTGGCCCGTTATATCTCGTGAACAAAGCAAATGAGGACATATGATATTAAAACTGTGTTTTCACTGACATAAGCGCTCTTCGATAAAAATTGTCGTTAAAATTGAGACCGGTGTTTTCTTCATCTTAATTCTTGAAAATGGACCTTTTTTTAAAAAAAAACTGGCTTCTCTAACTATTTTTTTTCTTCTTTTGCGCTGCAAGTAGGAAAACGATCTCCTATAGAAATGTTGGAAATGTTCTTTCGACATTTGACATTGCTCTGAAGTTTCTGTGTGAAATAGAAAAGGCGCCAAGACGCATCAAACTTAGCGAACTTTTTTGATTTGGGCTGTGTTTGGCATTTTCTCACATTTTTTTCCTTTTGAGGACAGCATAAAAAAAGCATGGATGTAATTCACAGTAATGCATAATAAAACCAACAGAAAAAATTTCAACACAACGTTTATACTGCGCGTTAAATTTGCCCGTGAACTCCAAAAATATTGCGATGAGCTAAAACAGGATGGCCACACGGCCACCTAAAAATAGTTTTTTGGCACGCTGGGAGCGTTTTTTGGAAATAATATTTTCGGTTCCGTGCGCTTTGAATGTGGCCACATAACATATAAAAAACCCAGGCAAAACAAAAATATCGATTGGACAGGCATGTTCGATCTCTCGTGGAATCACCCTGAGGTAATGTTTGCATCTCTTTCAATGTAGTTGCACCATCAGTGTCCAAATGTGCCATTTAAAAAAAATGCTGCCCAGAATATCCCGTTAACTGGAGTTGTGGTTGTGCTGCCGTGACCTAGCTTAGTGCTCTCTTTACATACAGTATAAACATTCACCTTGAACATTACGGTTGGCTTTAGATGGATTGTGGCAGCTCAGAAAAATAATTAAAATGAAGGTTGCAAATGCAGAGCTGAACTGCTAAGAAAGAATGCCTGAGTTCGCCTCTTCAAAATGGGAGCTGTTTCTTCTGCAGAACTTTGGATGTCATGTTTTAAATTCTAAAAACCTCTTCTGCGACCTTGTGCAGGTCGATCTTGGCCCACGACTGTAAATGGAAAACCAAAAGTAGCGGTGGCGGTGTTCTCTGTCAGAGAAACAGCAAAAGTACTATCGCACAACGAAACATTGCACGACTGAAGCATCGCCTGTGCCTCATGCTGCTGTTTCATCAAAGATCAAGGTCATCGCCCTAGGAGGGACTTTATGCATGGCAGCGTGAGTGGCTGAATGGTCTTCTTTTTGTTCTGTCTTAGGCCGAATAATAGTATCCAAGTGCAACCTCGACAAAAAGCGCAATGGTGAAAATGACGTCGTCCACTTACAAGTGCACGCCTCAGTTTTTACACAGGAATGTCAGCAGCCTCAACATCATCCGGAAATCCAGTCTTGCTGCTCAAGCAGAAGGAAGGAAAAAGAGAGACAGGATAGAGAGTGGCCTTTTTTCTTGTTTCTGCTTGTGCAGCAAGACCAGAATTTAGTATGAACCAGCTAATCTGCAAAGAAGTATTGTCTCAACATTATATTTGCACAGTACACGTGATGAGGTCTTGCTTATGCTGGCACGTAAGAAATTGGAGCGTTTTACTTCTGTCAGGCAACGGGAAGCTGGGAGGGCGTAAACAAATGGTGCTCCACAGTTTTCATGAATGCAGGAGTGTAACTGTTCATCGACAAGTTCTTTGCTTTTTTCTACAATAGGAAGTCAGGCCTTCAGGTTTCATGCAAATACGTCTGTAACGGTTCAATAGGGAGGCAACTACTGGCCTCTCACAAGTGTTTGGAAGAACAATATTATGTTCAGGTACTGGGCAATGCATACTCTTTCTGTAAACATTGAAAGAGAGTGCTCCATTATTCCTGTTTACCAATACATTCAAAAAAGGTAGTTCCCAGTCTGCCTCCATCTCCACCATGAACTGAAAGAAATTTACTTGATAGATTAGATGCATTTGGAAGCTTCCAAAGCAGAGCGATTAATCACACACACAAAAAAAAAGATAATATTCATAGCACACAAAAATAATTGGTTTTGGGCTGAAAGAAGCAATGGAATTATATTCCAGCCACTGCATTGTCAGATTCGTGGTGTGCCTTGGACTTGCACTTAACATGGGCTTTTCGAAACACACGTAGTTATTGCCCAGGGAAAAACTGAGGAGCCTCTTCAAGTCGTGAACATCAATTTGAGACCTTTCTTGTAGGGCTGGATGAGCGTTGAGAGCAGCAGTACGCACTTCAATGGTCATGTCAATGATAATATAAGTAACCAGAACTGTATACTTCCATGCCCACTGACGTTGTTGATGTGAAAGTCCACAACTCGCCAATGGGTGACTGTCACAGTGGCTGCAAATTCACGCCCTCACTTCTTTCAGGCCAACAAACAAACATTTCAGCCAAGCACTTTTGTGTGTTATGTACTATCTGCATCAAATGAAACCTGAACAGCGGCAAGCCTTCGCAATGGTATAGTGCGCGCCGTCCAGTTATCACCAGGGACGGGTGCGCGTATGCGCAGTGTGGCTAAACCGGATGCACGCGCCTGTCAATGGTAATGACAGGACGGCGCGCACTGTACCATTGTGAAGGCTTGCCGCTGTTTGGGTTTCATTTGACGCAGATAGTACATTATTGTTCTTGCCTGATTAAGTGCGCTGCTCTGAAAGCTTTCACACCCATTTAACTCTTTCCCTGGAGAGCTTTTTTTGGCCACAATCGATACAAAAATACCCATATTTTTTATTTGGCTGGTTGATTCTAAGTGTCTTGAAACAACTAAAGATATTATTCAAGGACACTTTATTAGCATTATACATGCGACATATTTTTTGTATGTTATAAAATATGCAGATGATTGACTTCACCGCACTGCACCACGGAAAGCACCTAACATCTCCAGCCTTCAGTGCAGAAAATGTCTCTTGGAAATTTGAAATGTAAAGCGCAATTGGACTAGTGCAGTCCTTGAAAACAAACCTTTAGCGTGCTGGTAGGCGTTTGGTTACATCTAACGGTGTCCCCACTGTCGACGTATTGAGGCACGATAGTCATCTGAATCCAGCAGTTTAGAGAAGCTATCCTGCTTTTTGTAGTCACTGCCGCATTCACAGGAGAACTGCAATTCTTCATTTCACAACACTTCGGCAAACAAGCACTTTTTTTTTTTGAATGGAGCTGTTGCAAGCAAGCACGCACCTCTTGCGCACAGAGGAGGATGCCATTTTCTAATTCCAGTTGCCAGAATCAAGCCCTTCCTTGACTAAAATGCATGTTTTGAGCGTGTTTTTAAATTTTTTACTGTGCCATCTGTTGAAGCCAAAGAGAAGACAGCTAATTGAATCAGGGTAGCTTAACTGCGGCGCCTTCAAATGCTTGTTTCAGGGTGGACGAGCCTAGCTCGTCTTTCGTGTGAGCGGTACGGTACAAATTGTGTGGACAAGCTCAGCTCATCTTTGGTAAGGAAAGGGTTAAACCGTCGGGTATATTCCAGTAAATTCACAGTAGAGATGGAGCAGATTAGAAATTAACATTCTTTTGGATGAGTTGGCAAACAGGAAGAACAGAACACTGCATTCCTTCAGTGTTTACAGAAAGGATACACAGGGACTGGTACCTGAGCTTAATGTCTGCCCATCTGTGCATAATGTCTGCATTTTCCAGAGGTCAGCAGTTGCCCCTCTTGGACCGTTTACAGTCGCGTTTGCACGAAACCTGAAGACCTGACTTCCTAAATGTACAAAACTCAAAAGTACTTTTCGACAAATAGTTCCACTCTTGAGTACATGAAAACTGTGGAACACTGTTTGTCCAAACCCTCCTGGCCTGCCAGTATCCGACAGAAGTAATGCGCTTCTTACATGCCAGGGTAAGTGAGACCTCATGACGCGTACAGTGTAATTATGATGTTGGGGCTGCTAACCTTCCTGCGTACAAACTTGGGCAAGGACTCATATGGGGAAAAGACAAGCTGCCAAAAGAAGTCCTTACAGGCATTTTCTGCAAGATTCCCTGAGCAGACTGGGCGAGTGTCTACACCAGGGAGACTTACACAGCAGCTGCACCAACTTCATAAGAATGTCGATAAGAAAAAGATGACGGAGCACGCATGAAACAACTGAGCACAATACAGACTGGCTGAATTGTATATAGTACAATTGGCCAGTAAAGAAAATGAAAGTCATGTTTGTATCTGAAATCCTTTGAGATACAGACGCTTTTCTGTTGTACTTTCTTCCATTACGATCAATGCAATCGTGTTGCCCTTTTTTGCTGGTGCCCTCGAAGGCTGTGCACATATGAGCTTAGAAGCTCCCATGATTCCAAGTCTCTTCATCGAATTAATTTTACTGTCAGTTTCACCGTCATTGTTGAACTTGATGCGGTAATCGTGTTTCTCACAATAATGGTTGAGAGCATCGCGCTCTGAACAACACCCACTTTGGAGGATTGGCTTAAGAAATGGATAGGCTAACAGAAATGGACTTATATAATTTGTGTGATTGTTGAAAAAAAAGTTAGAATAATCAGTATGAATTAATAATGGTTATTTCAAAATTTAGATCAAAATGAAGGGACAAGGGGGCAGCACTAGAATGAATACAAAGGACAAGAAGACAGGACATGCGCTGTGTCCTGTCTTCTCGTCCTTTGTATTCGTCCTAGCGCTGCCCCCTTGTACCTTCATTATGAACCCAAACCAACTCGCCTACCTATTTGTGATTCTGTTAGATCAGAATCTTGATTCAGTAAAAGATTAATTGAATTTTAACTAAAAGAACCATATTAATCTAATTAATGCTGAAGGGCCTCAAAACCAGCTTCACTATTTTTAACATTTCAAGTAAATGTGTGCTTCGAGTTCAAACTTTTGCAACGATAAACAATGCCAAACATAGCCACGGAATAAAAAACAATCTTATGCTCCTCTTTGGGCCTTTCGGTATCCCCAGAGTTGGTAGTGACGCGACCAGAAAATCTGGTCATGTCAGCAGCTGAGAGAACCTGTTTGTCTGCCTGCAGGTATGCGTATTCGCTGCTTATCCTTCTTGCACGGTGAGGAGAGATAAGTTAACGAATGGAGTGTAGCGCATGAAAGAGTGAAACGAGGGAGGGCTGCATTTGGATCATCATACGCATGTAACTCCGCTAATAGAGCAGCATTTCAAAAAATTCTCGTGGCCACATGTTCACTGTAGTAAGGCAGAGTGACCGCGACTGGTGTGCAGGAAACACGACTCGTGTAAAGGAAGTGAGGAAATTTGAAGTAAGGCACGTTGAAGCAGAATATCTTAGGAAAGAATTTGCTAGTCATGTGATATATACAGCTCCACAGGTTATTTCTTGTATGCTATGCGTAAGGAACACTTCCAGGTTTAACAAAATAATTCAAGCATCCTTATCACTTTGTTAGATCGAGTTTTCACTGTAATCACTCAGTTCTTCTGTACCTGTTACATTCATAATATGAAAGTTAGCGAAAGTTAGTTTGCCTAAAATAACCTTCCTCATTCTTGTTTTCAATTGGGAAAAGTATATTACCTGTTATAGGGAACAGAGCAAGGCAGAGCAAGGCTTTGATTAAGACTTCTTTTATGATGTCTCTGAAAGTAAGGCAGTATGCATTATTCGAATTATTTCATAAACATGGCTTCATGTGGTTGGATAAACCAGTTGCATAAATTGATGTGATATTTCCAGGAATGACAAGTTCCCTGTGAGATTCACACACTAGTTTTCTCACGCAAATGACTAGGTGGCAGTGTAAGGTGTCTAATAGAAATAGTGATAGGAACCACCACAGTTCTCGAAGTGGCTGACACCAACAAACTTTCCATAAGTACCAGTGAAACATGGCTTATTATTTGATGGCAACACTGTTCCTCAGATGTGCACCGTAGAGTAGCTCTAGGTCCCTGTCTTTATATGTTTAATATGCTACACTGCCCAGGTGCAGCAATATATGACACCCAAAATATCACAACGACGGTAAATCGTGCTGTCTCTGTGTGTTCGTCCATCGTCTTTTCCGCTGTTATTTTATGATTACGATCCAAAATATAAAAAGCTGATATATGGGCATATAAAAATTTGCCAGATATGGCCATATATGACATTATATAGGGATCCCACATATGGGTATAATAAAAAATTGGGCAGATATGGACTTATATGGCCATATAAGGCCATATATGGCCTTATATGGCCATATAAGTCCATATCTGCCCAATTTTTAATATACCCATATATGGCTTTTTTTATATAAGTCCATACATGGTATTTTTGTAAGGGGAAGCACGCAATTACTATAAGGAATGTGTTAGAAAAGCACGGCACGTTAGCCACAAATTTTCAATCATGCGCACTAGTACACTATCTGCGAGAACGCGCGGATCCGATCTACAAAGTACGTCTGCCTGAAGAGTGTCGGACATGAGGTTGCAGACTCACTCTTCGATTTTGAGGAGCAGCCCTGAATAACTCAGTGAACATGCATGCGATCCGGACTGCATAAATTTCCATCGCGCGTCACTACCCGAGGATATACACGTTACATACAGGCCTAAGCCGCTGAGTTGCTGCAAAAACAGGATTCCTCGGTTGCGCGAAATACATCAGTAAAGTGACCGAGCACGCAGAAGGAAAAGAAATTAGTTGTCCTGCAGTTATTTACGTCTCACAGGAAAGGTTAATGCTCACCGCGACCTTTGCTGCTAGATCCTGCCTGTCCCGCTACGGCCACAGGACCGATCGTTGCCTGTCTATTAAAAGAGAGAGATCAGCCTCCAGCCTCTCATTCTTGCATGGTGGCTGAACACTGCATCTTCTGGAATACAAATGCATCCCTGGAGAGAGGCGTTGCCGCGAACCGAGACTGACCGGCCTTCTTTCCTCGTGTTTGCATGCGCTCGAATACGATAGCATTTTTTTTTACGTTTAACACCTTTTTACTTCTCGTATTTTGAGCACAGTATTTCGCTTACTCCATCCTCTCGCGTAATTGTATACGCATGCTTTTATCGCGGTGTGCTTTTATTTCGGAGTACCACTGAACACCGCGCCTTTTTTTAAGCATTGTTTATGAATTCCTACCGCACAGGCACAGCTATATGTAGACTCGTAAAAGCAGCCAATATGGCATCGCATTAGCCGATGTTTAGCTGAATTGATGTCCCACAGAAATGGATTACAGATGCTTTCTGCCGATCAAGGCAATCAATTATGTGCACAAAACGTCGTGGTTCACCGCGGTTTAACAAAGCTTGACGAGCGATAGCAGCCACTGTGGAAAGCACGCCACGGCGTTGTACCGCGCGGCGGCAGCGCCACGCGGCGAGCAATGGCAAGCTGACCACATTTCTCTTCCTATTTCCGGCACTGCGGTCGCATGACAGGTGTTGAGGTCTCGAGGCGCGCGTGCCCGCCGACTTGAGGCTCACGCCAACCGACGGGGTGGGGCGCGCGGGAAATGAGAATGCATCGACATTGCGCATGTTTATTGCTATGACAATGCGCAAATCAGGAGGATGAGCTATGAAGAGGCGCAAATTGTAGATATCTTTTGGCAACCTAAGAAGGAACAATTATTTGTCGATGTAAATAATTTAGGAAGGAATTCTCCATTTTCTGATATTACTTAAACAGGAAAACAGCGAAGTTAACCCGCATGTTCTGATCTAATACCTAACCTTGTTTTTAGGTTGCCTTGTTCATATTTAACTTATTTCACGGTACTGCGCCCCATTTCCTGTTGCAATCATTGTCGACTTCCGCGTCTGATTCTAAATTCAAACGAAAGTGGCTTCCCTTACTCTTCGAAAAACTTTATTATGTGTGGTGAGCTCTACCAGTTCTTTCCTAGGGTGGTAATGAACTGGCGAGATATCCAAGTAGAGAGTAATTGCAGACTAGCGTGTGTTCAACTTTTGAAAGGTTTATTTTGAAGATACATACACAATATCATCGGCACCAGCAAGAGAGACAAACCAGTGTACGGTGAGCTAGTTTAAAAAGGAAGTCCCACAAGTAAATGAGTTAAAGTGACACTAAAGAACAAAACGATTTTTCTCATAATAGTAAAGTACTCTTTCACGATACAAAAAACACCACGCTTGCTGCGAGAAGACGCCTAGTCAGCGAGGAAACGGGCAACAACAAAATGTCGGTGGCGACGCGACCTTGAAGTTTCCGCACCATTCGCCGTGACGTCACATGTTTTGACGGCGCCTGCTAGGGACTACGTAGTTCCTAATCGGTAAAAATGAAGTACATTGTCCTCCGAGGGGACCCTAGACTTAGCGTACCAATTTTGAGTTACTTTTCTTCAGCCAATGGCGCCAAAAAACGATAAATACACTTTCGAATCCGTGACGTCACGCGGAGAGATTTCGGCGCAAAATTTAAAAACGAAACTTTGAGCAACATTTTCTCCTCTATTAATAAACCTATGATGGCGAAATAGCGACGTTAAAGTTCTCAGAGCACAATTTATTGATCTAAACCAATTCATTGTTACGCTTTAGTGTCCCTTTATGTGCAATAAAGCTGAAGGGCCTAGTAGGTATTCCGGGCTCGTTATCTGCGATTGCTTGTTAAAGTATCTCTGTCACATATGTATGGGCCCAAGGAAAGAGGTAAATATAGACTACTCAATGATTAATGTTCGTTTAGCGTTTTTTACATTTATTTATTTTGTATGTGTCTCTCTTTATTTTTCTGGCGGATAATTCTGTGCAAGAGCAAGTCAGCGGATAATTCTGTGCAACAGCAAGACATGCATTAACATATTCAAAGAGGATTTTCTTAGCAAGCCGTGTTTCAGGATATTTGGCTGAAAAACTTGAACTCTGGCCGTGTGCTTCGATCGTCACCATCTATTGCCTTGCCTCGCATGCATATATATATATATATATATATATATATATATATATATATATATATATATACATATATCTATATATATATATATCTATATGCGACACACATTGCGGAACAGTGGGCCACACACTGTCGACCAAGCTCACGAGAAGCGTAACGCACTTCGCAGACGTTGCTTATGATTGGTTTCGTATGCTTACAGAAGTGTGAATTCCCACGAGCAATTGTTCGCTCTTCAGTGAATGCATGCGCTATTGCAATCTAAGCTATTCTGAACCTGTTATCGGTTTTCGGATGCATCGAAATGTACTTTGGTCCGTGTGTGTTATTACAGGCGGGCGCTGCCCTTCCTCTAGAGTGGAAGGATAATATGGTGGAATTCAGACATTGAACATGCTGGACAAATCCGTAAAGAATCAAGTTTTTATTGGGCGAACTTGTGCCCAGCAAATCAGGCAACACTTACTGTTAAACAAGTTAACACTCAGAGTGCAAAAAAAAGCAGCGGGTATACTCGCTTGGCGTCGATAATCATATCGTCGGAGACATAGAGTTTATTCAGTACTTACTAGAGGGAACTCTGGCACTAGTGTCTATGGGAGCTGCAACGTATGGAGCTTCAGCCAGCATAGGAATGATATGTAGTACACGGATTTGTCTAAAGTTCGTTCTTTTGGCTCCATTTGGCTCAGCGCGGCCTACATCCGCTTTGTCGCAAAACGAAGTTCAGCAAAAGTCAGTAGTTCCACTTGACTACATTGACATTTTAGCCTCACTAATTCAAATCTGGTCAGGACGTTCAGAACGATACATTATTTTACCCTAAAGAAAACCAAACCACAACAATAAATAAACGTTCAAAGCCCGCAAGTACGAAGACTAGGCAAATCCGTGTACAACCCATCATTCCCGTGGTGGCTGAACGAGCGCTGCGCCAGATTCCTCTCTAGTTAATTTTAGGAAACCCTATGGTCCGTGAAAGATGCTGGCCTTGATGCACACGTCATCGAAAATTCCAGTGCCATCGCTGGTACTCGCGTTACTTCCAGGATGAACTCAACTACTCGGGTGCCGCACGCAATCTTGTCATAACATTTCAAAACAATCGCGAAGGTTATCATACACTCTGGCGTGGCCTGCGCCAAGCGATAGCACTTCTTTAAACAGAGACACGCGGTCACAATGAAAAGAAAACAAATAGGTGTAAGAATATTTACAGCTTAGAAGAGTTTACATTGAGCTATGGAAACTCTAAAACTCTATCTAGGAGCAGTATTCTTATTGAAAGAGATCAGTGGTGAATTTATTACATCGCGCGTTTACGGTGTACGAGGTTTCGTCTTTCCGACAGTGTATTCTCCCAAACTACACTTAAGCTTATATGATCTAGAAGAGAAAATTGGGCTAGTTGGTGTTTCATCATTGTGAAAGAAAAACAGTGCAAAAATGGAGGATGACTAAGTAAGAGACGACACAGCGCCTATGTCGTGTTTTCCTTAGTCCTCGTCCCTTTTAACGCGATAGCGTTAGAGCGCTCTTGTAGCAGAAATTCCGGCGTCGGCGTCACTACCGACGTTTGTGAGCGAAAAATCATCCGTGAGCGAAAACTCGAGAAAGATGCAAATAAAATAAATCAATGAAAATATTCTGTCCCATTCAGGATGTCCTACCACAAAGCCACGATGCTACTCGCAGCTGCTTCGGAAAAAAACACAACATAATTGCCACGTAGTGGAAGGAGTCTCCTTAACGCATTTTGTTCGGCAGGTGTCACGGCGAAAATGAGCCCATTCGGCGATTTGTGGATGCATTGGCGAGGCCATCAAACTGCGCTTTTTTGCGCCACGCCATGCTTCGAAAAAGGCCGGGGTAGTGCAGCCATCGCCGATAAAAACGCACACAAACTTTCAAACAGCTCTAAAAATGGACAACTATGTCCATCTAGCGGAAAACATATCAAGCCAACGCCTGCTTTCCGTAGGAGGCGTTGATCAAGCAAACAGCAAACGCTAGATAATGTGCTGCCATCTGTCTCGGCTCTTCATGGCCTCCGAGATGGCGGGCGCGCGATGTGTATCTCAGAGGCCATGCGACTCTTGCACAGGGAAGTGCTTGAGATTGAAAACCTGTACCATTACTATAGATACATCGCGCGCGCGCGCGTGTGTGTGTGTGTCTTGGTGCGTGTGTGTAACAATACACATCAATAAGTATGCACTTAGTGGTTGAAGTGTGCACTAGAGGCCGGATTTCACTATCGCGTTGAACTTTCGCTATCGCGTTGAACTCAGCCTTCGTAGCGTTTGTAGCTGCAGTGGTTAATCCGAAAAGCGCGCAGTTATTTTATAAGCGGTATTTTTCGATCTGAAAGGCTCCAAACACGCATGGAGGCTTGCTCCAGCAACGCTGAGAATTGATAGCGATGCCGCTGGCCCTTGTGAAAGCTGTCGTTGTTCTCCTTTCGCAGGAGTTACTGTAACTGTGCTTAACCACCTTTATTTTGAGCTTTCCAACCATTTTTGAAAATAGCAAGCTGTTAGAATGAGATGTGTGGCTTTATACACCTTCCCGGTATTTGTACAGCGTTGTGTGCGCCTGCACCCAAGGTTGCCTGCGCCTGTGTCATGGATGGCTTGTCCCGGCGTCGTTACTCTCTCGATACACGAGCCGAGCCAAGCCATGTAATCGAAAACGTAACTGTGCATATGCACGGCCGCACCGAGTAGCAACGCGCGTCATTTCTGAGACGAAGTGTAGGTAGCAGAGCTATGTCGCTCCAAAATCTTAGCGACATGGAAACTGCGTGCACGGTTGCATGAGCATGCTGAAAAGTTGCTCAAGACGCGCTGACGAGCATGGGATCATTACGTCACGCGAAGGCAGAGCCACTTTAATGCATACTACTAACGCAGGCCTATATGTACATTATTATGGAGTAATACTATTTAATATAAAGAAACGAACAATATTTCAATACTAACAAAAAAATCGTCGACCGCGTACAGCAATCAACGGTCATGTGGCCGTCTTCATCGGATGATTCATGTTATTGCCGCCAGAGGCGCCACAGGTCATTTTTCGCGACTTTCAATTAAGAAATAAAAATATAAATTCATCTCTCACGAAAAAAACAGGGTTGGGTTGAGTATGTGCAACGGACAATCTTTACATCAGTGGAGTCAACTCATTTCATATCCTGGGCAGTTGTCGGTCCCTTTAAGGGTCCCCCAATTTTTTAGCGCTGTTTTTCCTTACTTATATGATCCTTTTATTAGATGCGCCGAAAAAAATATTTGGATTTGATGTCGTTCCAATGGCATCTAACACCATTGTTCCTTTTTATATCATCTAAACTATCCAGCCTCTGCAAGATGATTAATGGCGAACTATTGCAAACTCTCCGAAAAATGTTGCAGTAGCTAAGCTCGGCTATGCCAGGATATACGTAGTGTAAGCAAAGGTTCAGCTGATTATTCTCGTGTCTCCGCAGCACGTTTTCGTGTCTCCGCAGCACGTTTAGCCTTCTTCTGTTCAGTCTTCCTACGCTCAACTGCTAATTGCGAGGCAACTACTTCGGGATCCGATGGGTTAAGCTTCTCCGCTATTCTGCGCCGTTGAGCAGCATTTGCGCTCTCCCTCTCCATGGCTATACCGCGTCAGAAGCGCTATCAAGCGGCTCCATCGCATTGTCAGACGGCGACAGCACAGCGAAGGCGAATAGCTGCGCGCGCGCCGGCGCTAGTGCGTCTGCGACGACTACGACGTCACTCCTCTGGAATGCGCAGACCGGCAGCGGTGAGTAGCGCGCGGCGGCGGCGAAGTGCGCAGGGAGTTGCTGGCTCCGGTGCGCCAGCTGCGTGAAATCACTTATCCTCGAGCATGTGCAGCACGGCTCTTGAGCAGGTGCTCGAAACTGGCTCGGCTAGGTCAGTGTAGCTAACGCTACAAAAGAAGCACGCGCAACAATTTGTTGGATGTCGAGGGAATGTGGTTTATAAGATCCCTGTCACTTGCGGACAGTGCTACATTGGCCAAACCGGCCGATGAATCGAGGAGTGAATACGAGAACATGCGTACTCGCTAAAAGGGTCTGTGAGTAGTCATCTTGTAGATCACTGTAGCATATGTCACTGCGAGCCAGTTTTTAAAGATTTCGAAGTACTAGGCACTTATGCAGAGCAACGCTAACGTGAAATCTTTGAGACTTTTTGCAACCAGAATAGTAGAGACTGCTGCGTCAACGTAGCCTCGCTATCACTTCGCAAATAAATGGAATGCTGTGTATTTCAAAACGGTGATTTGGCAACGCTACAGCGATGTGTTGTTCCCTGAAGTGTGTACAAATTGTGTTTTTCCCTGTATATATTGACGGTGCAAATGCAATAAAATATTGCCACGCCCACTTCTTGTTCTATTTTGATGTATTCAGGTTTGAGCAGCAAGGACCGTTGTCAACGCTTGACGCTGTCCGCGCCGAAGTGTTCGAGAAGCTTCGCGATTGTAGTAGATCGTTTTGTTAAGATTGCGCGCAGGACGCGAATATTGTAGATTATTACAGAGCTTGCGTGACCACCAGTGACAAGACTGGAAACTTCGATGCGTGATGTATAAAAGACGGCGCATACCATCCATGAGCAGTTTATCGACGGCCGACGCCCTGTTCACCTCTATCAGTGTACAGCGTGTATTGTTGTAGCTTGATTTTTCATTTCCCGGCCACAAATTTGGCCATATAAAGAGTTTCAGCTTGAATACGACGACTGCTTTCTTCGTCGACATCACGCCCCCGTGACAATATGGTTGCTGGTCAGAGCAACCTCTTTGGTCAGAGCCGTGTTTGTGTCCCCTCGTCTTCGTCCTGTTCTAGCGCTATTTCTTCGTTGTGAATCGAAATTGAGAACTTAAAGGGACACTAAAGGGAAATATGAATTGGTTTAGATTGATAAAGTGTGCGCGGAGAACTCTTGTGTAGTTTATTTCACCACCATAGGTTTATTATTAGAGGAGAAAACCAAGTTCACAGTTTCATTTGTAAATTTCGCGCCGAACTTTGTAATTCGTGACGTAAGAGGTTTCAAAGAGCATTGAACGTATTTTGGCGCCACTGGCTCGACGAAATTTCCACAAACTCGTTATGTCAAGTCTCTGGCCCCTTCAGAGGACAATGTACTTCGATTTAATCGATTAGGAACTACGTAGGCCCAAGCAGGCGCCGTCAAAAATATGTGACGTGACGGCAAATGGTGCGAGAATTCCAAGGTGGGGTCGCCACCTGTATTTTCTTTTTGCGCGTTTTCTCGCTTATTAAGCGTCTTCTCGCATCAAGCATGGCGTTTTTGGTATCGTGGAAGACTACTTTACTAATGCGAGAAAAATCGTTTTGCTCTTTGTGTCCCTTTAAACGAGAAAGAGGGCTCTGTCACTAGCACTGCTTGTATGACCTCTTTTTTCTATTTGGTGCAACAGATACTTGTTCATACAAATTACGAGAAAAGAATGTGGGTAAATACTGTCCCTAGAGGTCAACGTTTGCAGCAAGTGGGCTTCGCGAATGCGTCATCATTTCTATTGAAAATAGTGCTTGAGATCGAAAGTCGACAACTTGTATCGGTGAGATATTTCATTAGGAAAGAAATATAACCGTTATTGCGCTCACTAACACAGGAAGAAATAGCTTAATGTGCTGAATGTCGCTTCTCATGTGATGCATAACACAAGATAATCGGGCGCGAAATCCGAAGGTCGCAGGTTCGGTGCCTGCCAGCGGCAAGTTGTCTTTTCGTCCACTTCACTTTCTTCACATATGTATCACAATTATCTTTATTCACTTAAACAAGTACAGTAAACGTCCCCTATTATCTGCTGGTTTTCATTAGGTTGGGTCAAACAAAGAAACGAGCCCTCGAAAATTTGCTTCCTTCATTCATATTACATGTAAGGCCATTTAAGCCCGACCACACCAATGCAGTGCTTTCTGCTTGCGAAATACACTAGGCGAATTTTGGTCAAACAACGATAATGGAAACAGGCATAGGAACGCTTATGTACACGCAGCACTATGGTCTTTAAAACAGTACACTTCGAAATGCACGCTTCGGCACTTCGAAACGTTTGCCAAATAATAAGAAAAGCAGTATGAAAGAAATTCTTGTCTATTATTCGCGCATTCGTGTGGCGCCTCTTCCTCTCTTCCTTTATTTGTTTTTCTCTCTTCTGTCAGTTTTTTCTGTCTTTTCTGGCTTTGTAAATTTCTATCTATCTATCTATCTATCTATCTATCTATCTATCTATCTATCTATCTATCTATCTATCTATCTATCTATCTATCTATCTATCTATCTATCTATCTATCTCTCTATCTATCTATCTATCTATCTATCTATCGATATCCTCCTGTATTTATTTCTCTTTCTTGTTCTTTCTATATTTCTATCTCTCTCCCTCTCTCTGTTTCTATCGCTCACTCTTTCTGTCTTTTTTCTCTTTGTTTTTCTCTGTTTCATTCTTTGCTGCGCTTTACTCTCCTCCTCTCCTCCTTTCTCTCCTCCTCACCCCACTTGCCTTTCCCACCCCCTTGCTATACTGTGCTAACCAGGCTGTGATGTGCTCTGTTTGCGTTGGGTGGCCGAGTGGTTAAGACGCTCGCCTTAGGATTGTGGGTACTCGGGTTTGAATCCCGCCTCGTGAAGAAATTTTTTTGGCTAAGAAATTTCTGGTTCTCTCAATCTCTTTTTTGTTCTTTTTCTCTCTCTTTCCCTCTTGCATTCGTTCTCTCTGTACTCGTTCTCTCGCCACAAGAGTTATTGCCAGACTCATTGGCGCACGTAGTCTGCGACCCAAGGATAAGATACAGAGGACGAAGAGAAAGAAGAGGTCGAACAGAGCGTGTGCCGGTTCATGGTGACGATCTCTTCTGTTGACTCGTTACGCACCAATGCTCGACATAAAGAGTTCCGCCATTAAAGAAAATAACCAGCTCATTCAAGCATTAATCACGTCTCCATATTAATAACAAGCGCTTTTGTTCTACATAACCCATGTAAAAACGGCATGTATACGGCGCCAGGTTATTCATAGCGTTCATCCATCGAGCCTAGCTATTGTGTGTAATTGTGTGTAATTGTTTGTATGTGTGTGGTTTTGCGTGAGAGCGTATGGGATTGCAACAATGCAATTGTAATGAAAGCGTCACTGCTGCTGTATATACCATGGTATTTTGTCAAAAGCGAAGGCCTGCAACGGCACCTACATGTTCAATCAGCCGGGACTAAATTATAAACTGGACCTTTGGCACAACTAATTGTCGAGGCTGTAAGCAATTATGATCAAAGTGCAGGAGTGAGAGAAAGAGCGGCTCCAGTTGATTTCTCTAATTTGCTGTAGGTCGACTTGGACAGAGATTTACTCGTGTCAGGGCGGAAAATCTTGGCCGGTCTCGGAGAATCTTGGCATCTTGGCTGGATAATCTGTCGCTGCTCCTGTGGGTATGAGCTGGCCACACGTAGGCTTGGAGCACAAAGCTGCCTAAGCAGTGTCTACACCACCGATCTACTTCGTCAACACGGCCTATCTCGAAGGCGTTGCAGTGTCAGATCCCGCTGCTGGATAGTCTTTTATGCGAACAAAGATCTCTGCAACACAAAAAAGCGATAAGGCCCATCTCTGCGTCTGAGTCTACCTCCTGGAAGAGAGCTTGTGTACGGGCTAGTTGAAACATACCACTTGGTGAAATTCCCGAGCCAACAGGCTAGCGGCTACCAAATTTGGCACCGTGCTGCCAGGAAAGCCCCGTGGACTGAGCGGGGCATAGCGAATGTCATGAGGCCAAAGGAATTTTCGAATGGCATTGTAAGGTAAGAGAGTTCAGACATAGCGAAAAATGAATATCGTGAGTTGGGCTGTACCATACACGCAGTTTTTATTCTGATATGAAACTTTCATAAAGCTACGTCTACCTTGGTGATGACAGCCGAATTCCATCACGACCACGAAAAATTCACATGCATGGCCTCCATCCTGGAGTTGCCTGTGTATGCTTGACTTATGAAGCTTGTGTCGCTAATACCGACTGAGCCAATACGATACGTGACGTTTCCCAACTTAAAATAAACCTAATGGCAATACTGCTATATAACTGCAAAGTGCGTGTCCAGTTGTGAAGTGGCATACACCTACAGGGTATCTTTGGGTGCATTCATTTCAATAACTTTACACATTACTATCTTTATATATGCTGCAACTTTAAATGCGTATCCAAGGAAACTCAAAATTTTTTTTCGCTTGCATATATTGAAGACTGCTTCGAGGTGCATGTTCTTGCATCTTTTTATAATGAACAGTTCTGAGTATGTGCTCCCCTGCCCATTATTTAGCAATTCCTACCGTGGTCCTTGCCTCTTCGCACTCAAATTTTCAAGAACGCCACCGTATCGACTCGCCTCACTTTCCATTTGTTTATACGTGCTTTGTCATCCGCTGCAGTAGCGGAACCCAAACGTGTCCTGTGGTTGTGCTCTAGTGTGTAGCATTAAATTCTGGCCACGGTAGTCGCATTTCAGTGGAGGGCTACTGCCACAAAAGGAATACATTGAAAAAAAATTGAATCTAGAAATACGGTACTTGGGCTTTTCTCGACTTCTCAAAAGCCTTCAACCTCATTATTCATGAAATTCTCCTTCAAAAGCTGGATCATCATTGTATAAGAGGCATTGCGCACAAATTAATGATGTCTTACATGCAACACCACACTCAATTCGCCATAATTGAGGGAAAACATTCTTCAATAAACTCCATTAAAACAGGAGTCCCGCAAGGAAGCATACTGGGACTGTTTCTCTTTATACTTTAATTAATGATATAGTCCGTATCAATGAATCAGCCCATTTTAAAATATACACTGATGATACCAGTTTATTTTTTTTTATTCAGGCAATTATAGCAGCGAACTAGGTAGTCGAGCGAATAACGCGCTGTCTGAAATCATTGCGTGAGCTCAAGTAAACTACCTAAAACTGAACATAAATAAAACTAAGGCTGTTTTATTTCACTGCCGCCACACGCAAGTCCAGTTTCCCATCATTTCATTATATAACTCAGAAACTGAAGTTGTCAAAAGATTCAAATCATTACTCGTGTATTTTTCACAAAAAATCACATGGGATGATCACGTGAACCATATTATCAGTAAACTATCTTGGACAATCTGCATTATGTGCCGCCATTGCTACTACTTTCCTGCTTCTGTTAACTTGCTCATATATAATTCGTTTTCTTCTTTATTGAATTATGTATTTCTTGTATGGTCGACAACAACAATCGTAAACATCAGTAAATTTACCGTCTTGCAAAAGAAAGCTTCGAGTCTAGCTTGTAAAGTGCCATATCGCTGGCACGCAGCAGACTTATTTAAAAAGCACCGTATCATTCAGGTTGCATCAATACACGATTACAAACTATGTCGTCTATATAAGTTTGGTTTATTGAAAAGGAATGATACCATTGCAAGAATAGCGAGGTTAAAGAAAACATCCCTGCTTATAAAGTACGTCAACCTGAAGTGCGGTACATATCGCAATGCAGAGCAAATTAGGCAAATCAAATTGAAATTTTCAAGTGCCTACACTTCTAAACCGCATAACAAAGAAACTCATCATTAACATATCTAGCATATCGCCAAAACAACTGCGATTAATGTTTGTGTAATGATGTGCTATGAATACTACCGTTTTGTCTGTGCCTGCAATGTAATCTATTATTTTTTCACCCACGCCATGAATTCATATATATTTCTTTTAGTAGGATGTACTTAGCCGCAGACTTCTTTGCTATCCTGTGTACCAGGGGGTCAGGGCTCCTCAAGCTGTCCGAACAGATTTTACCAGCCCTCCTCGTAACAACTGCTTGTTGCGGAATAAAATTTCAATTTCAATTTCCCAACGAAAATAAGTAAAAATTATTCTGGCGCGAGTGTGATTTTCCTCATGTCCTGCTGCGAACTGGGAAAAATACTCCAATCAGTGAAATGCGCTTTGCCATATACAACTGAGAGCAATGCCACCATTTCTCACGCCAAATTTATAGGCGTAGAATATATGCTGTTCACTGACTGTTCTTTAAACCAACACTAAACAGCACAAACAACAGTTACACTTATCCATGTATTATTAACTTTGTGCCTTGACTGTATTTGCAGGTGCGGAACTCTGGATGAGCCACGAGCAGTGCAGCGGTACGTACAGTCGATGGACCACATAGGCCGCAAGGTGATCGTTCACACATGTGGGCTCATGGTCCGGCCAGCCTCCCCGCGGCTGGGTGTCACACCAGACCGCGTCGTGTACCACGTTCACAAAGATGCACCTTTTGGTTTGATTGAGGTGAAGTGCCCTTGGAGCAAGAGGCCATCTAGTCTCCAAGCACTCGCCTCACCAGATTTTTTTATTGAAGACTTATATGACATTCCACACCTGAAAGAATCAAGTGACTACTATACACAAGTGATGGGACAGATGTTCTGTGCAGGACTCCTCTGGACACACTTTATAATATATGCAGAAGCATGAATGATTGCGTGCAGAGTTGAGTTTTGTGATGACACCTGGGCAGCAGTCTCACCAAAATTGGACAACTTGCAGACTTGAACTGGAAATAATTGCGTTGGAAGTGCATGCCAGGAAGCAAGTGCAATAAACGAAAGCAGTTTTGAAAGTG
Organism: Rhipicephalus sanguineus; assembly: GCF_013339695.2. Lineage (NCBI taxonomy): Eukaryota > Metazoa > Arthropoda > Arachnida > Ixodida > Ixodidae > Rhipicephalus > Rhipicephalus sanguineus. The sequence goes on along the minus strand of NC_051179.1, from coordinate 99,745,960 downwards.
AAACGTTGCTTATTGTACCTTCTATGGCGTTCTGTCTCAACTACTTAAGCTGCCTCTATGAATATACACAAGGAAAAGGTTTAGCTTCAGCATTCTGAGCTAGCAGCTATGTATGGCTGCACAGGGATTTCTTGAACACATGTAAAAACTGCCAAGAAAAACAGTTCAATAAAAATACGTAGCACTTTATCAGATTGCTGATATAAACACTTAAATAGAAATACATAATACTTTAAGGACTCTTTAGCAGGGGTGTTTGGAAGTTAGTTCAGAGGGCACACATAGTACACACTTGGTTGATGATAGGTGCGATTGTGATGGGAATACTTTCGATCATCTTCAGCAGCGCTCCAAGAGGTTCAAGTAGGTCCCTGGTGGTGAACCCCTTATCAGCCATCACAACATCTCCTTGTTCAAATGGAAGCTCGAGAAAACGACTTCTTTTCACAAGCTCCCCTGTCTGAAACACTGCCTGTCACAAGTGGGGACAAAAAAGTAAGACCCCGTCAGGGGAAGCGCAAACCAGTCCCTTGAAAATATTGCTCGATTTATAGTTAGAGTAGGTCTCTGTGTGGAAAACGAAGGAACTTGGGACTTCATATCTTATCTCTGTAGCATCGAGGATTACCCGAGTCTTTGGATACTTCTTGAACTCATCAGGTATGTTTTTGTCAGCAACAGCTCGTGACGGCCACATTGGCAGGTCTGTGAACCTGTCGAACATGTGATTAATCCAGTCATTGAAAAGACGGCTTACTGTGTTTTGGTGATGTTAATACGATGGCCGAGGTCCTTTTGAAAAAGGCCTAGCCTCAAGTTCACGAGAACCATAAACAGCTGGTTCTCGATGGTGAGCACTGGAGGCCTACCGACTCCCCTTTTCAGATTTGGTGCATTTTGGTCCTCCTCCTTCAGGTCAGGTTTAAGATATTGAAGGAGCTTGATGAAATCACCATATGATGACAGGCCGGTATAAAACTCAAAATATTCATCGTTGTCTTTAAATTGCCCAATGCAAAATTGTGCTGCAGCCTTTCCAAGATAGCTGCACCTCTGCATGAGTAGACACACTATTGCTTCAAGTTTTGCAATTTTTGCCTTTGCTTGCGCCAACTCATTTTGCAGTTGCACTGCGTGTTGTTGCAGCAAAGCTGCGAAGTCGCATGGAGATTGTGCATCTTCACAAGCATCTCGAAACATGCCTTGTGTAATGTTTTCACTATTTTCTGTGATTGGTGTGTCATTGTTCACTGTGTCCTGCACAAACATGGCACGGAGAGGATTCTTCATGGTCGGGGCAGGTCGGGCTTTTGGTGGCTTCCTTTTTTCGGTGGCTTTCTTGAACGCAAAAAAACGGATGGAACTACATTCTCTTCTAGCATTCGGCGGCCACTAACAATGTTCTTGAGGCAATCTTCCTTGTTAAAGTGCCTGGAGCACACACGGGCTGTTCTAATATTAAATGGTCGCTGCCTATTGATCGCAGCCAGCCATACTTTCCGGACGCTGCTGTCATCAGAAATGCAGCGAAATGACACCTGAAAGAATTGAGAGATGCATGAGGCTCGCACGTCTGAAATACTGATAATTATCGGGTGGATTTATATATAAGTGAACTTATTTACGTCATATAACTGAGATGGAAATAAGAAAGTGCAACTGACCTCTATCAATGTGTACTTTCTAAGCTGTTTCTCTTAACTCTTACTGCAGTGTACAGTACGTTGTAAATGCGGTTGGAAATCAAGCTTGTCTCTTTTGCTATTTCATAAAACTGATGATTTGCTCTAGTGTAAAATATGTAGTCAACACAAATATTGTGCATTTAAATTGTCAAGAATTTATGCATCCCCACGTCGAAAGTGAACACGAAGGGTGTTGTTATAAAACATGTGTCGATTGGCTGGTATTGATGCGTTTTCATTCCGAGCTGTGCTGGTAACCCACATTTTAGGTCAATATAAAATAGCGCACCGCACTCCGTTCCTCTCGGAGCATATGATAGTCATGCGGACGTAACCGCCGTGCAGCAACACTCAACTTTGAGCCGCCGAGGTAACGCTCACGACTACTTTAGGGCAACCCACAAACGCGTTTAAAAGAATAAATTTAATCAATGTACCGAAAAAGCATTCTGAGTGCCAAGCATTTCTTGCGGACTTCTTCGACTTTGAGCGTATCTACCTAGCCGCCTAAGACTTTGTACTCTCGTGGCCGTTTCGTTAATGGGATGTATACCAAAATTGGTATCACGTGACATGACTGTATGACCAACATAAACGGCTGGTTATATACATGAAAATTATGGCATGCATGTCATGAATGACATGATATACATGCCATGGTCTTCGTGCTCGTGCGGTCATTTTGTTAACTTCATATATACCAAAATAGTTATTGTTGGACGTGACTGTATGATGAACATAAATGGCACGTGGTAACACAGGAATCATGACATTCACGTAATAAACAGCATCATTTACATACCACTGTCTTGGTGCTCTTGCAGCGTTCGCTACCTTGATATACACCGAAGTTGGTATTATGAGGCGTGATTGTATGACGAACATGAATGGCAGGTGGTAACAGGAAAATCACGATACGCATGTCATGTACGGCATGATTTGCGTGCCGCACTCATGATGGGCTCGAGAGCGTTCCTCGATCATGACATATACCAAAACTGGTATGACCTGGCATGACTAAACGACAAGCGTAAACAACAGGTGGTAACACGAAAATCATGACATGCATGTCATGTGCAACATGTTTTACATGCCACGCTCATGATATGTTGGTGGCCACTTCACTAGCTTCACATATACCGAGATTTGTATGGGGTGACATGACTCTATGACAAACATAAACGACAGATCTAAACATTAAAATCACGAAATGCATGTAATGTACGGAATGATTGAAATACCACGCTCATGGTGCTCTCACGGTCGTTTGGCCATTGTGATATATACGAAAATTGGTGTGGCATGACGTGACTGTATGACAAACATATATGAGAGATCGCAACCTCAAAGTTTCATCATGCCCCGCTCATGTCATGAATGCCTTGATTTGCCTAAGAAAAAAAACAATGCGGCATATGCCTCTCCTCGCTGACTGATTCACATTACCGTATTTACTCAAATGTAGCGCAAGTTTTTTTTTTCAATATTTTGGTACCTAAATTCGGCCCTCGCGTTACAATCAAATATTGAAATACATACGAAACGCCTATCTTTTCTTGCTGGGCGCAATGAAAAGTCACCCCTTCCGTTACAATTGTGTTCGCGTTACAATCTAGTAAACACGGTATATCGATTCCCACAATGCGCGAGATCTGCCAAATTTCGCCATAGGAGCAAGACACTCCTGAGGTGTCTGATAACGTGCCGTAGCACATCGAATGCTTAAAAAAATATCCGCAGTGATACGCAAGGCATCCCACTAAACGGCAGCTTGTCACACGTACTCTAGAATCGAAAACGAAACTACATAGGAGAAAGGTGTTTCAGTACCATCGGTTCTTCATTGGAATCCACCGACGACGCGCACTAGCTTCCCATTTAGCGTGTGCCGTTACCGAAACGTAAACAAAACAGCACATTCAATGAAATGCAGGTACGCGCGAGCAGCCGCAATAAAGCTCGTTGCGTGAAGGTGGCTTCTGTGTGAAGCGTACAAATCGTCTCCACTTGGTAAACAGCTGCTAGCGAAAACGTTGCAAAAACTGCCTCGCTTCGGCATGCAGGAACTTCTGGGAGTACAAGTACAGATGCTGTTACACGTCTTATTTGCTTACAAAGGCGAACGCAAACACATTACTCGGGAGCAGTAGCAGGAGCACATGCTGGAAACGTCGACAGCCAAGAAAAAAAGCAAGGGGCTGTTTACTGTTTAACTTTTTCCCTTCAGCATCCCGTGTTCCGCTCTGTGTGCAGCAATGGACGCAGCAATACGTCGGCATTGCGGTTGTTATCCACTGCATGCCTCACGTCGATACGCGTTGCATATACGTACGTATACGCACGCAGATTGTGCGGACTGCGCCGCGCTTAGCCTCTAATATGGCAGCTATGCACATGACGGCCGACAGATGGCAGCAATTTTGCATAAGGTCTATAGGTCTTCGGAACTAGAGCGTGGTCGCTAGATGATACACCAGCTAATCACTCACTTCCGGCTTCTCAGTCGCTCGACCCCTATTGAAAATCCTAGCTTGGTGAATGCTGGAATTTTTGGTGGATATGACGGAAAAAATAGTAGACAAGGTGGAAAGAATAGTGGATGTGGTGGAAGCCGTGGTTGTTTTACTGGCTTATGATGGCGCGACTGTAAAACATGTGATAGTGGCGAGCCTCTTTTGGTGTCAAGTGGAAAATGCTGGCTGATGGTGGCGATGCAAAACAAGTTTTGGTGGATGGCTTGGTGAAGAAGCTGGATGACGGTGGAATGACTGAAGCATGGTAGATGATGGTGGCGTGATGGCGGTGCACAGGACAATATATGAAATCAGTCATTTCTAATGTTTTCCTGTTGAATGTGCAGAAAAATGTGTTTACAGTTCAAAAAAGCCAACGCCGATCATTGCGCGTTCTAGCACGCTTTTTCTTTACCCATGCGGCGTCAATAACCGCCTCAAGTTTTGTGGAGCACAGCAGCCGTGAATGTTTACATTTTGCGCACGTACGTATTAGGTTTACATCCGTGATGTGTTGCTGTATTGTGATGTTTACAAGTCTAGAGGTGTCGGTGTGAACAGCGACAGTACTGTGTTACACGGCCGCGCAGTTGTCGAGAAGTAAGCGAGCTCTGGCTGCGCAATTGCCCCTTCTAGCAGGTAGACCAGATAACAGCCGCGGCTTCATACTGCCACGCTAGAAACGCAATTCTGGCAATTCTTGCACACTCACATAACTCAGCGGCACTTTAAGGCTACAGTGAAAATGCATGCGAAGCTAAAATGTACAAACTTTAACTTCGGCCTGTCTCGAGGTAAGCCACACCAAGTATGACTTCCGCCATGATATTCTACCACCATGATTGCCACCAAAGGTTAGGCATAGCGTACCGACTGAGTCCGTCTACGTGTCATCGGCGCTTCTGGGTTTCAGGATGCACGATCACGATGAGTACGAATAATTTTACAGCGGAGCTGTCTCATCGGCTAACCTAAATGAAGCATTTTTTTTCTTGTGTACGATGTCCGCACAAGACAAAATGAACATCGATGCGACGCCCTTCCAGGAAACGCCTCCGGTCACCGGCCGGAGGCGTTTGATATAAAAGCGAGAAACGGCTAATAAACTTGGCAGTAACAGCCGGTAAACTATACCCCCCTGTCGAAGAAAACAGCGTGTCCCAGTGCAATTTTGACACTGCGTGACACTGGAAACGTTGTTTCGCACTGGAAAAGGCGCTGTAGCATGCTGTCAGACACTGGGCAGCAGTGCATTTTCGCTGGCACGCACTGGGCAGCGCTGTCATGTCACTGGTTAACGCTGTAATGTCACTGGACCACACTTGATAGCGCTGGAACGACACTGCACGCACTGGGTTTGGCACTGCAGGCTGCGGCAGCGTGCAATGCCCCACATTGGACGCTGTCACTGGACGTTGTTACTGCACGCTGTCACGCTGCACTGGCAGCGCTGCCCTTCGGCTGGGATACTTGGGCGTCGATATATTCTCTGTACAGGAATTAGAGCACGGTATACGTCTCAGCTGCCTTGCGCTTGACAGCAACCAAGCTAACATGCTACGCCGAGGGAAAATGTCGTAACGGTAGTTCACTTTTCCAGAAAAAGTAGTTAAATTGTTCTGCAGACCGGCACACGTATATCGTCCTGCCGATCACCCGATTTAGCGCAGCTTTCTGTTCCTCCCTTAAACACTAGCCAGACGACTAGCAGCTTCTTTATTGCACAGGAAGTAACAGTAGTACAGGCTGATGAAAGGCTGACGAAGCTACCGGGTCCCCACGCCGTTTACTTGGTTTACTGACCTAGGTGTGCCAGGTACGCGCCGCCGCCCTACGCGCTTGCTTGCTTCGACGTGAAAAATTTTCCTAGCTTCGCGTCTGCAGCTGCACACATTAACTCTTGCGCGTGGCAATCTTAGACTAAAAATACACGTAAGCGCCATAACCCCATTCAGGCGCAACGTCCACATACGTGGACGCAACTTGTTTTTGCCAGTTTTTTCGACTAGCCGGAAAGAAAAGCCAAGATACATTGCGCATAGCATCAATTTTACCTTCTGCATGGTCAACGTGCCTTGATTTAACCTCAATGTGCTAAGTACGACCATAACCGATCACTTTGGTGAAGGCACTACGATGTTAGACGGGATGTTCGACGTGCCGCATTCCAGGACCAACGTCATAAGTATTATTTTTCTCCGCACGAAATCAATGCAACCAAAAACAAAATGCACATGCATTTTAAGCCAACAATTTCCTTATTCTTATATAAAAATGGAGCATGACTGACTGCTGAATAATTAAATATTCAATTATTCTCTAATTAAGATTAATTAGCAAAACTCGCAAACAACAGCATATTACTTTATTTTCTTTCTTGGAATGTAATAATGAGTGCCTTAGAATTACGTTGTGCGAATTTGAGACATGTGCAGGCAGTGCATCATAATTCGCGCCTGAAGGGGATAATGTTAGTGTGAACGATCGAAAGATTTAACCATCGGCCCACACGTGAGTTTACCCGCCACTGCGGCAACTACGTGCAACTACTACAATCTACGTATAGCGGTGACAGGCCCACGAAAACGCTCAAAACCTCGTGCACTTTGAGCACCCGACATAACTGACGCACGTAGTGCGATGTTACTATGCTTTTATGCGAGTTGTAGGCATGAGCGTTCGGGTGACATTTTTATATGTAGTAGCAATGAGCTACGCGGCTTGATAAGCACACTCATGTACCGCATATCCGTGTGAAACACCCTGCAGAATTGCGAGCCAATTTTTCAGGTCACACACTATCACTAATCTAGCCGGTCATGTCACGGCTGCCTGTTCTAGATTTTCACTCCTCCCCCCTCCTGAGGATCCAACCCCTGCAAAAGGTTCTGCGGACGCCCATGGTTGTAGGCATTCACTAAAGCACTTTCTTTGCCCCAAGTTCTCATGTTCCTGCACTTTCGTGGCTTTAAGTCATGAATGTGCGCCTGTTACGTACACAATAATCTGTGCGAAAGTAATTCAAGGAAAAAACGACGTTGTTTCCATTGCCTACATTATTTGAAAACTGCCTTGCATAACTGCCCCCATTCAGAAAGAACATTTGCAAAGCAAGCATGATTAGTGTCACAACACCACCTCTGCCCACCTCCCACCATTCAATAATATGGCAACAAAATAATGCCCCCACCTCCCCGAAGGGAATCGTCAGGAAATGCGAATGCATTTCTTGCGCCGAGAGTACACGGCGTAGTAATTTTAATGGCGTAAAGCTGGACACATCGACGCTCTCAAGTGTCTCCCTTTTCGGCGCCTCTTTCAACGAACGCTTCTTACGTGCGTTCGTAATCACCTCAAAGATGTTGCCACCGCCTTCAATGCAGCACAAACGCGTTTAGAACGCGCTGTTTTCAGGCTGTGCCAAGGCAGCACAAGCGCTACAAACGCGTTTCAAACGCACTGCATTGAGGCGGTGGCGCAGGGAGGAGAGAGAGCGAACGGCAAGAGAAGGAGCGGCGAAGCACTGGACCTACCCTCTCCACACACGCGGGAGCTCCGCCGAGCCAATGCCACCTAGAAAAAAATTGCGCTGGCCGAGCTCCCGCGATGCAAGCGCCCTCACACGCCAGAGCGCGCTCCTCCTCTCCACTCACTCTCCGCTACTCCGCCCGCACCACCTGCTCTGGTTGCTAGGAGCGAGGACAAGCGCGCGCACCCGCAGCTGTAGCTATGGGAGAGGGAATGAGAGCGGAGAGGCACGCGGACAACGCCGGATGCCTTACATAGCCCGACTAAGAAATGCATTCGCATTTAAAAGACATCCAAATGTTCCTATAAAGAATGCGTTTTTTTAGTGGCGATCGCCTAGACATTGATGCACTTTTTGCAGGATTATACGACTTATGAGACAACGACAAGGTTTATGTGGTCTGTGGGTATATCAAGATAGATTCAAAGCTTTTACTTACAGTGCAGATTAGCCAGTTAACTTATAATCGTAAAATGGCAACATAGAGAACAGTAAATGAAATAACTTATACAGGCAACAACAGACAAGCAGCATTTCAATTATTCATACATAAACTTTTTATTATTGCTCAGTCAGCAGCACCGATGGTGTATTGTGATGAAAAATTATGATAACCATACATGCAAGCGAGAGCTGCATGTATATGTCAGACCGCACTAGTCCGAACACTTCATTTATAACCCGATGCCACCTAAACCGATAATGTGCAGAAAAAGATTACTTTAAAAACTGGCAAAGTACTTCCATATCTGTGGAGGTAAATTGAGTATAGCTATTTGATAAAGGACACAAAATCCATACTGAGATGAAATAGACAGGACAAGTGCCATACTTGTTTTATTTGGCCCTCTATATACAGGAAATAGTACATTCAAAATATACACACTACTTTAGGCCAACTGCTAAAATACTATTCACGGAAATAGGTAATCGTTTCATGTTTCATGCATGAAAACAGCTGCTTTGTTCCGTCTTGTGGTGTGACATAGCGCTAAAAGTTCACCACGCTAACCAGTCATAGCAAACTGGCTTGTAGCATAGCGTATAAACACACAGGGACAAATAAGAAGACCGGACGAACACAGTGTTGGCAAACGCAGGTGGCGCTTCACTCAATACACATCAACTCAGCATCACTGCCACTGCCATGTCAACTGAGGCAAACTGCAAAGACATCTGTGTACTTCGATTTGGGTGCATGTTAAAAACTCCAGCTGGCCAACGTTATTATCGAATGGCGTCGTAATGTATATGTACCTGCAATTCTATGTATAGCTGCTTTTTAAACTAAAACACATCACCACCCGCAGTTTTAGAAACTAGGCTGCATTGCCATGCCAGCTCTCTGCATGGCTAAGCAACGTATAAGACACTTTGTCAACAGCACCAGACAGAAGCTGCTCGCACCTTTTTTTACCACTGTTGTGGTCAGAACATAGCAGTGTAACTCGTATAATTAACTACCTAGCTTCACTTGCGGCCCACTCGCTATTTCTAGCTAGCTGGAAGCTAACTCAGCCGCCTTTATTATTGGCTGCACACTAATGTTGACAGAATGAAGTTCGAATGTAAAAACATGGAAAGAGTGGTCATGGAGGCCAGTGACAGTGTACATCAAGGCACAGAGCTGCAACTTGTAGCACATAGTGAATTTCAGCCCTGTCTGTAAGTTCACAACATTCGACGCTCAAAATAGCACTGTAGAAGGCCTATAAGCAGTAGCATATTTTATGTCCACTATTGGACACCATGTAGTCGATCACAGTCAATGCAAAAAATACTCTGTGGTGCCACTCACAACCCAGAGATAATTTTTAGTCAACAGAGGCTATATTAGCCTATCAACCTTCACTATTGATTCCACCAGCAAGTGTCATTTACGGTTTTAATAAAAATTTATTTAGTCTGGTAGTTTCACTCAACTACAAAAATTAAAGGTGCAACTATATCAACCTCTTTCACGTTTGACTTGATCCATGAACGCAAGATTAGGATAGATTGCAGAGTACATAGGGCAGCTGCCTTTTTATCACAGGCTTGGTCTGCGTGTCGCTATGTTTCAAATCTTCGATTTGTAGTGAATATTGATACATAGGTATCTGTTCCACAACAGTGATATATCAAATTTATTAATATTTTCCCAAAACTGGTTAGTAGTGCCCAACCTGACATCCACAATCATGGCTCGACTTCACACTCCCTTCAGAGGGCGGTAAGAGTTTCTGATAAGTACGATATAATAAAGGAAGCTACATTGGGCAATAACTGCACAGGATATCATTGTTGAGAGTACAAGCTTTATCACTGAAAAATATAAAAAAATAGTGAGGCATTAACATACTCCTGGTATAACATTAAGGTATATATAGAAAGGAGAAGTCCTTAGTGCATCCACCACTTTTGAAGGGGGGTATAAATCAACAATGGGTAGCAGGCAGAAAGCCGTCACAGCGAAAAATTGCCAGGCCTCTGCTGAAACCGCAGCACAGTCAGAGCGAAAGCTGGAAGAGCGGCGTTTCTAGAGCCCGTTGCATGCTCTCTTGCGGCTACTAATAAAAGTACACTAGCAAGGTACCCACTACGCCATAAATCACAATTTTTGTGAAGTTGCGAAGCACCTACTAAGCCATTATTCGTCATTCTGCGGAGAACCGAGGCACCAGCTACACGTCTGTAAGGCATTATGTGCACTTTGTTTAAGCGACGACATGCGCAAATGGATCATGCGCTTATAGGCTTCCTTGGCAACCAATACAAGTGCATTTGGGAGGAACCCACTACGCTATAAATCATTGTATTTTACTGAGACCACGAGGAAGTGGATCATGCGCTTATGGGCTTCCTTGGCAAGCAATACAAGTGCACTTGCGAGGAACCCACTACGCTATAAATCATTGTAATTTTTGAGATGTAGGGCAGCAGGCACTGTGCCATTTTTCGTCATTCTACGGAGAGCGTTGGTAGCTGCTAACGCATGTAAGGCATTATGCGCACTTTGTTGATGCTGTGTCTGATGACGATGAAGAATTATGGCAGAGCCCTTTGTAATGGGTTGGAAGCATTCAACAACCTACTCGTTGCGCAATTCGCATTGTGTGACGCCTGGTTACAGAATTCGCGTTGTGCGACGCTTGGTGCTTATTTTACTCTTCTACCACGCTATATTGCATATGCTAATGTGGTTCCTTCCCGACATGAAGCCTGTATAGGACCTTTTTGCAAAGCAGTTTGAAGCACCGGCATGGCTCAGAGGTTGAATACTGGGCTCCCACGCAGAGGGTCCAAGTTCGAACCTCGTTCCATCCTGAATTTTTTTTTCTTATTTCGTTTTTTTTTTCTTATTTCGAGCGATACTGGTTACGGACACCGGCGGCGGCGGCGGCGGACAACTACGGCGCCAAAAACGGCTGGTGAAATGATCTCATAACAGCCTTCGCTGTAAAACAGTCCAACACGCTCTGTGCCAACAGCTCACGATCACGTATCACACCAAAAAAGCGTCCCACTGCTCAATGCCTAGCTCATTGACCACTACACTAGTATTTCTGAGGCTTTACATGCCAAAACCAGCATATGATTATTAATTTCTAATTTCTTTGAGTTCACGTGCCAAAACAATGTTATCATAATGAGGCACCGCCAAGTGGAGGGCTCCCGAAATCGCGACCACCTGGGGTTCTTTAACGTCCACCTGAATCTAAGTACAGTCGCCTCTAGCATTTCACCTCTATCGAAATTCCACTGGGATCGAGCTCATGCCTTTCGGGTCAGTAACCAAGCGCAGTAACCACTGCAATACTCTAGCAAGCAAAGAACAAGTATGAATATATGTGAAAAAAAGAACAGCTCAAGACTATGCCAACATACGAGTACCTACAACTGTACACATAGCATGCTCTTTAAAACCCGGTTCATCTAAGAAAGAAGTCCGGATTTTACCGTACATGCACATTGTACCCACTTGTACAAGGACACTCTAAATGCTTACAACAGTAAAACCAGCACTGTGACCATATAGCAATGTACCAACATGATAAATTTGAAGAGAACAATGACACACAATGAAAGCAAAACAAAATGCACACAGAAATTAGAACTAAGTATGCAAACCTATTTTAACATCCTTTTGAAAACAGGTGATTATTATGTCCACTGTAACAGAAAATAAAGTTGCATGATAAAGAAAGTACTTCTTTGCAGTTCTGGAGCAGCGCTATCAAAACACAGCCAGTATTCAGCTCATTCACAGATCAGTTTTGTGCTGTCTAAATAAAGTAGCCTAGTGATATCTCAGACCCCAAGAATTCGAGCTTGTAGATATTTCAGGCGTCACAAATGAACTGTCACTTGCCACATAAGGCCTTGCATGTAACAACGATTGTTTCGGAATTATGCCTATAAGAACTAACAATATCAGAACTAATAGACAATAATGCCAAGGAAAGTATCGGGGAGGTTATTTGCAGTGATAAGGGTAACAATGTAAACAAAGTGAAGTGGACGAAAAGATAATTTGCCACCGGCAGCGACCGAACCAGCGACCTTTGAACGACGCGTCCCATGCTCTACCACTGAGCTACGGCGGCGCTGATCCTCCCGTCAACATATGGGGTAGATATGTGAACTAAAACCTAGGAGTGTTAGTCAGCGCCGATCGCAGCCATGGCGGCAACAGTGGAACACTCTTTTTTCTGTCTGTTGGCGTCACATAGCACGTGAACATTTTAAGAGCCGGCTCCTGACCAACAATTCTTCGCACACTACCTGAAGGCAATAGGTCTACCGGAACGAGACCCTCGGTATGAATGAAGGTAAGATGAAGACTTTTAATGGCTCGTTTTTCTTTGTTAGACACAATATTGTCACGTGCGTTCCTTATTATCACATTTGCTGTATTCGGTTTTCGCCCACAAAGGCTGTCAGCAACGCTCAGCGCAAGCCCCGCCTCATTGTTCGAGAAGCTTCGCGATTATTGTAGATAATTTTGTTAAGAGTGCGCGCAAGACGCGAACACGCGAGCTTATTCTAGATATTGCGCGACAACCAGCGACAACGCTGGAATATTCTACGGCACATGAATAAATGCCGACGCGCTTCACCGCTTCTCAGTTGATCGAAGGTCGACGCTCTGTTCGCCGCTATCAGTGCATACCGTGTGTATTGCTGTAAATTACCTTTCTGTTGATCGGCCACAAGTCCGGCCAAATAACGAGTTTCATCTTGGACACCTCGCCTGTGGTCTTCGCCGACGTCACGACCCCGTGACATCTGGTGGAGGCGCTTCCAGCTTCATGTACTGAACACCCCGCTCCAGCCGTGAGCCAAGGCCACACCGTCAATGGGACCTCGGCGCCACCGCTGACCAGCTAGACAGCCGAAAACAACAAGGTCTCCCACCAGAATACAGAATCCTACCGAACAATCCAAAACCACGGCAACGAAGGCAACAAGAACGATGACTGCAGCAGTGCCACCTACAGCGATCGTGATGCAGCCACCCAGGGAGCCGCCGACCTTCCGTGGTTCTCCATGTGAAGATCCCGAGACTTAGGACGAGACCTTCGAAAGGGTTTCGACATTTATGTCTGGGACTCCGAGGACAAGCTGCGCCACGTATACATTTACCTGGAAGAAGCAGCAAGGACATGGATCGAGAACCGAGAATCGACACTTTGAATCTGGGACCCCTTTCGCAGCACTTTCTTGGAGACCTTCCCGAGCGTCGTCCAAAAGGAAAGGGCGACGACCTTGCTGGAGACACGGGCACAACTGCCAAAAGAGAACGTGAACATTTAGCGGTAGAAATGACTCGACTCTTCCGCCACACTGACCCCGACATGCCCGAGGAGAAGAAAGTCGGTTTCCTCATGCGAGGAGTCAAACAAGAACTCTTCACTGGGCTGATGCGGAACCCACGCAAGACCGTCCAGGAATTTCTGTCAGAGGCAACAGCGATCGAGAAGAAGCTGGAAATGAGCACCCGGCAGTATTCTCGGCGCACAATTCAAGACAACGCAGCTGTTCATGCCCTTGAGTCCGAAGATTTGCGCAAAATGATCCGAACCATCGTCCGAAAAGGGCTGCGAAAGCTTGCACCTTTTTCGTAACCCGAAGTGACGTGGATTGCCGATGTTGTGCGGGAAGAAACTCAACAGTCACTGGGTGTTCTTCAGCCAGCGCCGCCTCAGCCGCAAGCCATGATCTACGCTGCAGCAGCCCGACGCTCCGTTCCGCCTCCGCGCCCACGTCAAGACAACGCATCGCCACAGTTCGGCCGCCAGACGCAGTCGCCGCCACCACCACCGACGCCCTACCGTCCTCCTATCGCCCAGCGCTATGCCCAGCGCTACGCGCCAAAAGGGACCGATGTTTGGCGCGCCCCATACAACCGCCCGCTCTGCTACCACGGCGGCGAAGCCGGCCACACGAACCACCGCTACCAGTACCGACAGATGGGGCTACGCGGATTCGCCGTCAACGCGCTGCGACCGCGGCCAGGAGATCGGCCTCGCGACATCGGCGACTACCTCACCGGAAAACAATGGCAAGAACGACGACCTTCCCGCTCGCCGTCGCCCGGCCGCTACATGTCACCGCACCGCCGGCAGTACACTAACCCAAACCGGGGCCGGTCGCCTAACCCGTATCCGAAAAAATCACAGCATATCCACGGAGTGAATGATGATGAGTGGGCGAAGCTGCGGAGGTTCATCGGTTGGTTGGTTGGTTCCTCAGTACTTTGGCTCAATCCACTGCGGGGGATAGGCCATGAAGCGGAAGGTTCATCGGTAAACCGTGAATCTTCCGTGAATTCTGCCCAGTACATCATCACCGAGGTGAGATCGGGCGCGTTTATACTAAAGGTTCGATGAGTTATGACGACTTGCAGCTCACTTTAATTTTACATGTACGCTGTGAATTTTCATTGTTTAGAAAACCATTGCTTTAGAAAAATCTGGCGTCTTTCGTTAAGCAGCTGGCGTCTTTTCGTTTTGCTTTAGAAACATCTGGCGTTCTTTCGTTTTGCTTTTACAAAACATCTGGCGTCTTTCGTTGGTTTATTTCATCAATCAACGGCGTTTTGAACAAATTTTTTATTGTTTAATCACGTACAGGAGAAATCTCACCAGGCACTACCTTGGAGGTAAACAATGGCTGCTAATGGGAATGAGAGACAGAAGAAGTCGGCTTTTAGCTAACACTTACACTTCTACTTCTACTAACGTTTCCTACTGGAACATGCCAATGGCTGCTAATGGGGAATAAGAGACAGAAGAATTCGGCTTTTAGTTAACGCGCACGCTGCGAATTTTTTATTGTTAAACAACGCACAGGAAAAATCTCCCACCGGCACCACCTTGGAGGTCAAAGCGTAAGACTTGTTACGGACTACGACTACTACTACTACCACTACGACGACGACGACGACTACGAGGGACGAACGGGTGCCGCCTTAAGGAGCTTCGCCCCTAAAACTAAGGGCCGCAACCGATGGAGGTGCGGTTGCTGTACGAAGAACTGCTGAAGATCCTCTGCCGCCCCCGACGACGCCGCGACGAAGCCTTCAGAGCACGACTCGAACCAGACACCCCCTGACGAAGAAATCTCGCGGACCGAAGAAGACCCGACGACGCAACATGGAAGCAGCGGAACAAACCGACGCAGCTGTGACCCCACGCCGCGACCCAACTGCAACGCAAGACGACGAACTAGCGGCCTCGACGTTCTTATCGACGACCAGAACGACACCGCTCTCGTCGATACTGAAGCCGAATATTCCGTCATCAGTGGGCCTTTCGCCATGAAGTGGAAGAAACTTAAAACTGCTTGGGAAGGCCCCGAAATCCGTACCGCTAGAGGACATCTCATAACGCCGTCTGGAGTCTGTATAGCAAGAGTCGCAATCAATAATCGCACATATCCTGCGAGTTTCGTAATCTTGCAACACTGCTCCAGAGACGTCATACTTAGCATGGACTTCTTAAACCACCACGGCGCCGTCATCGACTTAAGAACCAAGTCGATAACCCTATCGTCGGACAAAACAACACCGCGGGATATGAAGCCATGTCAACGTGCCCTGAACGTGCTCGAGGATCAAGTTACCATCCCGCCTTGCTCCAGCGTCATAATTCCTGTCAGTACCTAAAAAACACCATCTTCCCAAAGGGAACCCTGATGGTATGCGAAGCAGCAGCGTTGGGCACCGGTGGCGTCACGGGTTGAACGGCGCTAACGCGGTGGAGAGGGGGAAGCGAGAGAGAGGTGACACGTACAGACATGTTTCAACGCATACGTTAGGCGCGCGTCAGGTTTATTGCGCGTGAACCGACGAGTCGGCGGTGTAGCGAGCGGCGTTCGCGGTAGCGGAGTGAGCGGCGGTACTGGCAGGTGCTGCGGGCGAACGGACGAGGCGGCATCTGCGGGCACTGCGGCGAGCGCGCGGCAGGCGAGGGAGAGAGTGACGTCAGCGCGCTCTGTGAGGGGAGCGTGACGTCAACGCGCAGCTGCGGCGTGACCTACTTGGCACCGCTCCAACAGTTGCGGCGAGGGGAGCGCGTTGCGGCGCGTTCCTACGGACGCATGGAGGGAGAGCGTTACACAGGCTAGTCAAAGAGCTGCTTCGCATCTAAAAGCTGAAGACATCGAAGGTGTGATCGAGAACGATCAGCGTTTGCTGCTAGACTGTGACATTTTCGTAGCAAGGGGCATTGCTCGGTTGCATGAAGGAAAAGGAAGCGTGATGCTAACGAACTTCTACCAAGAATACAGACACCTGAGCATGGGCACGACGATTGCATTTTCAGATTCTGACGAAGCTACGACGACTACCGCAATACCTGAGCCACTCTTCGACGTAAACCAAAGTCTCCCCGCTCGCCAACAGCAACAGCTTCGATGCCTTCTGCAGGAATACAAGGACTGTTTCTTCTCGTCATCGGGGGTCCGACAAACGCCCCTTGCTAAGCACAGCATTATAATAGAAGAAAATGCTGGACCCCTCCGTCAGAGTCCCTACCGGGTTTCGTCGCGGGAACGGGAGGCCGTTAAGAAAAAGTCGACGAAAGGCTACGCGACGACGTCATCCAGCCGTCCAACAGCCCGTGGGCGTCTCCCGTGGTGTTAGTGAAGAACGATGGAACGCTACGTTTCTGCGTCGATTATCGTCACCTGAAGAAAATCACAAAAAAGGGCGTTTACCCTCTCCTACGGATATAAGACGCCCTGGATCGACTCCACAACGCGAAGTACTTTTCGTCTATGGACCTCAAAACCGGCTACTAGCAAATCGAAGTCCACGAGACAGACCGAGAAAAAACTGCCTTTATAACACCGGACGGCCTGTTCGAGTTCAAGGTCATGCATTTTGGTCTTTTCTCGGCACCTGCGACTTTCCAACGCGTTATGGATACATTGCTGGCTGGCTTGAAGCGGCAGACGTGTCTTGTGTACTTGGACGACGTCGTTGTGTTTGCCTCAAACTTCGACGAACACCTTCGGCGCCTTGAAGTTGTACTTCAGGCAATCAAAACCTCCGGAATCACCCTGAAGCCACAAAAGCGCCGTTTCGCGTACGAGGAGCTCCTTTTATTGGGCTACGTCATTAGCAAATATGGAGTTCGCCCCGACCCGCGGAAAACAGGTGCCATCCCTGCCTTCCCGCCACCCACCGCCAAAAGGCCGTACGCCAATTTCTCGGCCTGTGCGCTTATTACAGACGCTTCGTGAAGGAATTTTCATGGATCGCCGAGCCACTAACTCACCTCACGAAGAGTGACGTGGAGTTCAAAATGGAAACTGCGCAAGTTGAGCCATTTCAAGAACTGAAACGACGCCTGCAGACGCACCGATACTTGCGCATTTCGGCGAATACGCCGATGAGAAATCCACACCGACGCAAGCAGCGTAGCACTCGGCTCCGTTTTTGTGCAGAAGACTGACGCACTGGAAAGGGTCATCAGTAATGCTAGCCGGTCTCTATCTAAAGCAGAAGGTAACTATTGCACAACGGAAAAGGAGTATCTTGTCATCGTCTGGGCTACGTTTAAATTTCGCACCTACCTGGCCTTCAAAGTTTTGAGCGACCACCACGCCTTGTGTTGGCTAGCCAACTTGAAAGACCCTCCAGGTCGCCTAGAACGGTGGAGCCTAAGACTTGAAGAATTCGACATTACCGTCGTTTACAAGGGCGGAAGAAAACACTCCGATGCCGACTGCCTGTCCGTGCCCCCGTCGACGCCCCGCCGCAGGAAGACCACGATGATGACTGCTTCTTGGGAACCACAAGGGCCGACGAATTCGCTGAACGACAGCAAGCCGACCCGCAACTTAGGGGGATTGCGGAATACCTCAAGGGCAGGACCGCCGTTGTACCGAAAGTATTGAGGCGGGGATTGGTGTCATTTTTCTTGAAAAATGACGTCCTCGTAAAGAAGAACTTCTCTCCGTCCCGGGCCAACTACATTATCGCTGTACCTTCGGCACTGCGACCAGACGTTCTGCAGGCCCTGTAAGACGACCTCACAGCTGGCCACCTCGGCTTTTCCCGCACGCTCGCGAGGATACATTGCATTAAAATGGAGTTGGCCGAAAATTAATGAAATGTAAATTAAAAAAACTATGCCCTGCCTCCACCACCTAAGTATCGCAGGCGAAAATTGATAAATTAGATAAAAGAATAAAATGTACTTAACTTTCGATTAAAAAGAGAAAATAGAAAATAAAAAAGTAAGCATTTGATCCCAACACCTAGCGAAACCACCTCGAAGGGAAATATTTTCTAAATTACATACTACGGTTTCTCTTCATCTTGACTTACAAATGTTTATATACAATGGATCTCCGATCAGGTCGTCTTGACTAACAAGTCTTCCATTCTTTTTTTTTCCTCTTGTCTCTCTTGTGTGACTTTCCATTCCTCTCTTTGTTGGGTCCCCCTGTTGGAGAGATGGGTCCCTGTTGAGCTTGTCATCCAGTATGTCCTTTTGAGGCTTACTGTAAAACACATTAAATTGATAAGTCACTCAACAGGATTTTAATGAATACAGGTTAGTTGTTATGGGTTTTCTTTTCTTTTTTTATGACTTTTATTTACTACCCCAGCTCCTCCCTAACTCCACCGTCTCTTACAGAAGTATTGAGGGATAATAATAATATCATAACGATATAAAGATGCACTGTATCGGCTTCAAATCACATCACTACAAGTACATGTAGTATAATTACGCAAGTTCAAGCACGGAAGGCGGTCACAAATCCGCCACCGGTCCCCATGCAACCTATTCATCCTCCGGAAACGCCTTTTGAAATAGTGGGACTTGACCACATGGGCCCGTTTCCACGTACGTCGCGCGGCAACAGGTTCCTCATCGTTGCCACGGACTATCTCACGAAGTGTACCGAAGTCAGGGCCATCCCTAACTCTTCGACGCAGCACGTCCTCACGTTCGTAAACGAGTGCGTCGTTTTTCGACACGGTACACCACGCTTGCTCGTCACTGACCGCGGCACGGCCTTCACGTCGCGCGCATTCAGGAACCTATTGAATAACCACGGAATTCGACATACAGCGGTCACCCGTCAGGACCCACAAACAAACGGTCTCGTGGAACGTACAAACCGTACCGTAAAGACATACTGTCGTCATACGTGAGTCCAAGTCATGACAACTGGGACGAATACGTTGCCGCAGCTGTCTTCGCCCTCAGTACGTCACAGCAGGAAATCACACGGGAGTCACCGTTCAAACTTGTCTATGGAAGGACGCCAAGGCTTCCGAAGGAGAGTTTATTTGATTTGAACACAACGGCGCACCACCATCCGCACGACACCAGTACAGCAGAGCTCCTTCGGAAGGCCCGCTTTAGAGCGCACCTGGCCATAGCGCATCACCAGGCGAAATTCCGCTCGCCATCCCGTGAGAATTACACCCCTTTCAAACCGGGAGACCTAGTGCTGGTTAGACGCACCCAGCGTGTTCCACAGCGCTGCCAGAAGTTTCTTCCCCGGTTTGCGGGTCCATTTCTGGTGGCGAAAGCCCTAGGCCCTGTTACGTTCCGCTTGGAAGTTATTCCAGAACTAGGCACCAAAAGCCAAAACCGTGTTTTTCCCGCCCATGCAACACAGTGGAAATTTTATGTGCCGCGTTATTTTTATGTTCTCTCCTCTTCGTCTTCAACCTCCGACTCTGTATGTAGTGGATCATACCAAGGATGTGACTGGGTCCAACGAAGTGGCTGGCGCGTGAGGGGGAGTCTAATGAAGGAAAACGAAAAACGACGGAGTTGTGTTGGATCGTGTTTCTCTGAGTTGATCTTGTACGTTACGACATATAATAATAATATCAGAAAGCAATAAAGATGCACTGTATCGGCTTCAAATCACATCAATACAAGGACATGTATAATCACACAAAGTCAATCATACAATAATTGCCAAATTACCCAGGCCATGTTGATGGCAATGATTGATAACAATATGTCCAGTACATATTTGGTCCATTTGATTTTCTTGTCTTGCTTTTCTTTTTCATGTTTTTCCTCCCTTTTTTCTTCGTTTACCTTCTATTTTTTCTTCTTCTCTTTTTCATCTTTCTTTTTCGTTTATTTCTTTTTCCTTCTCTCTTTTTTTTTCTTTTGTGTCATTTTCTGTTCTCTCTCTTTTCGAGTCTTTTGTATTTTTTATTTATATTTTTTAAAATTTTCTCTCTTTTTTCTCACCCTGTATTTTTTTCCGGAGATTATAAGGCCGAAATGAATTGAAACTATAACTGCTGACATCGTATTTTTCTCTAGGTTTTTCACGTTTTGTTTAAAAGAAGATATGGTAGATGAATATACATTGGTCAAAAAATCCTTTTTCCAATTATTGATAGCTTCTCCAGAGGAGGAACATGCCACAAAATGTGGGTGTATACCCAGTGGGGTTTTTGTTAGGGGACTATTTCGAGGGAGTTGTTTTAACCTTTTAGCAAGGTTCCTCTCTAACCGAAAGCGGTGTGACCCTACTGGTGACGATTTCTTCTGAATGTCTTTCATGGATGCATCCTTGTGTGGAATTCAGCTGGTAGAGAATTTGGGTGGTGTCCTTTGTCCTTCCTGTTGCACCGTGCTGCATCCCTGTTGGGGAAATATATTGATTGATACCACCCTCCGTTTACGACGAAATCCCCTCCTCGAGAAAGTAAGTTGGCCGAATGGGGGTGTATTATTTGGCCTTTGAATTGCTACCTGATATAAATTTTTGCATTTGTTTCCTCTACCATTTCCTCCAATATTTTAAGTGCCTTTTCTTTGTTGAACATATGTGTTTTTTTCGATCAAGTTGTTTCTAAACTCTACTTTGAATTTGCCTTGGTAGTTTTTCGCTTTTCTTTGTTAGGCACAATAATAATGAGAACTAACAGACAGTAATTCCAAGGAAAGTATCGGGGACGTTATTTGTAGTAATTAGGATGTAAATGTGAAGGAAGTAAAGTGGACAAAAAGATAACTTGCCGCCGGCAGGGACCGAACCTGCGACCTACGAATAACGCGTCCGGAGCTCTACCACTGAGCTACTGCGGTGGTCCACTAAGTCGTGTCCACCACTTGCATCTATGAGAGGTAACATTTCAGTGGTGGCTCTGGACTTATCAGGGACTTATCAGTCCTTTGATGGTGAGCTTGTGACCAAAGAAGATCTCTTGTCCTGTATTTGATTCTAGTATCTGATTGCAATGCAGATGCTTTTGTGCATCTCTTGTGCAGCCTCTTCAACCTCCACCTTCTGTTATGGTCTTCCTGGGTCATGTTACTAGATGCGAAGCATCTTATAGCGGAGTTCAAACCGGTGGTGGTGGTGGTGTGCGGCGTGACCACCCTTACTGCGCATGCGCATACCCTTTCCACACATCTGCTCTCCACTCCCCCTCCCCACTACCCCTGCCCACTCCCCTCTCCTTTTCCCCCTTTCTCCCTCTCCCATCCCCCTTTCTACTGTTCCTGTGAAACGCGGGCTAGACATGCCGAAATTCTCTCCTGCGCAACACCGCGATGAGCGCCAGTGCATGCGCGTCCCCTTCCACTATCTCTACTCTCCTACGCTGCCCCCCTCTCGCACGCCTGTCGATTGTGTTCCCCGCTCGCACCGTGAGAATTAACAGCCAGGCTAGAGGGAAGACAAGACGTGCGTAGTGTTACTCTTCGCGTGCCACGACGCGAGGTCGGTAGCATGCCCAACGAACGCCAATCGTGCAAGTGGTCCGGCTTCGCATCGCCTCATGGTCCCCTTTAGAGGGAAATGGTGTAATTCTTTCCAGTACCATACACAAGTATGTCAGTTGCGGCAGGTGACGCCTTCTGGGCCATCAAGTACTGTTTAGAGTCGCTTATGAAAAATCTGCTCACAACCAAACCAAATGGTAACTAAGGCCATCTGTACCATCCAAAAGCGTTCTGGAATGTTGTCAGCTGACTCGACTTTGATCCAAGATGCAAAGCTAGCATCCGTTCTTTATATCCAGTTTGAAGAAAACTTTTGCTTGTGAAAGTTCTTGTAAGATATCATCTAGCACTGGCAGGGGGTGTTCTCTCCTTCGTTCAACGTTTTCAAAATGATGCAGATTCGCACTTCGCAGCAGTTCTATTTGTCAATTACCACGCAGCTCACCCATGGTGTTAGCTGGTCCACGTTGGCAATTATTTATTTTTTTCGAGTTCTTGTAGGACGTACGGTATTTGTGGCTTTATGCCGTGTAGTTGACACCTCAGGTGTAACTGCAAGCCGAGTAACAGTGTTTTTTAACACGATAGTGGTTTATGCCGGGTTCCACCACAGCCCTACTGACGTATTTTCCTCACGGATATTGCGTTGTAAAATACAAAGACTAACAGATGGCAACGAAAACAACGAAAAGAAAAAGTTCCGTCAACGGGAGTCAAACTTGCGACCCCTCGCTCCCCAGCGCGCGGCGCGAAACGATTCGTCCACAGACGGCAGCTGCCTCGCTATGCTAACGCCGAGCTATTTTTATACACCATTTGCCGGTGGTGGTACTCCGAGATCGGTGGTACATAAGCGTGTTTTGGTTATCACTAGCGAGATGGCAAGAAGGGCTCGAAGGGCGCGCTTTAAAGGTCGTCGTCCCGCGCGTCGTGGCCCCGCTCTACAGGGGCTGGTCGCTCCTGCGCGCGTGAGCGCTTATCTCGTGATGACGGTGGTTTGTACGTCTTGTGCTCTCACCGTAAGTTCGCCTTGAGAGCACGAAGGCCACTTGACTCACTGCAGAGGCAGCTTTTGTGAAAGGAGTGCACTGCTTAATCAGAAATAAGTTACAACTGTGACAGTTCGCGCTCATCCTGTGTATGTTCGTTCCGTGCCTCCTTTCTGCTTGAGCGGCGCGCTGCAAGTTTAGAGCTTACATTCTTTGCGTGAGAATAAAATTTGTTGCCACTGCATTCCTTCCTTCGTCCTTGTGCTGAAACAATGCGCAATAAATGGGCAACTACGTCTGTGAAGACGTGTTTCACTTTCGCGTTATACCGATTCCTACGACAAAGGGACCAGCCACTTTTTTTCGCTTTTATGTACCGTCAGGTGTCACATGGGTCTGCGCTGAAATGTATTATTCTTGAAAAGTTTCCTTGATTTTCTGTAAAGACTTCTCGGAATCTGTATGCAATAGTGCTCTTCAATGATGCTGGGCTCTGTCCAAGGGCAGACATCAACATGTAGTTCACCGTTGAGTCCCATCTTTGATGTTTCCCTTCCCAGTAAAGGTGCAAAGTGCTTGTCCACTACGACAATCTTGACTGAGAGATGGAGTCAACACTTCTCTTTTGGAACAATGATTGCTCCGTTGTACATTATGAAGTGTGAAGGCATTTCCTCAAGCTTGTTTCGCAGATAGCTTTTAGGAGTGGCATTCACCGATGCTCTGCTGACAACTTCGAATCTCATCTTCTCATTGTTCTATGTAATCTGAAGCGCAACAAAGATGCCATCATTTTCTTTTCTTAGCACACTACTTCCTCCTGGCTCGATTCTCTCTTGTGTACTGCTAACGTGCCTGCTCAGGATTTGTATTGCCTAGAAAAGTGGTTTTGTTAAGAGCAGTCTTGCTTCATTTTGTTAAAACGCTCTTTTTACAGCGAAAGCTATTATGAGATCAGAAGGGCCGTTTTTGGTGCCGTAGTTGTGCGCCGCCGCAGCCGGCGTCCGTAACCACAGTCGCGCAAAATAAGAAAAAATTAACATAAATATTCAGGATGGAACGAGGTTCGAACCTGCGCCCTCTGCGTGGGAGTTCAGTGTTCTACCTCAGAGACATGCCGGTTTTTTTGCTTTATTGCCCGTTTCTAGACACAAATTACATCAACAGGTACATAGAGGTTATAACGACAAATCGTGTCAGTCCTACTGGACGGACATCAATTTTAAAATACTTTGAGCACTTTCCAGGGTTCCACCCTCGACAAAAACTCAGGTGGAAACTCCTGCGCTTTCTTTAATTCAAGAAATTTCGACATGCGCTCTCGAGAGCACATTCTTGCGGTCCTTGCATCAGCCATGCCGGTGCTTGAAATTGCTTTGCAAAAAGACCCTATACAGGCTTCATGTCGGGAATGAACCAGATTAATATATGTAATGTAGTGTGATAGAAGAGTAAAATAACAACGAGGCGTCACACAACGCGAATTTTGTAACCAGGAGTCGCACAATGCGAATTGCGCAATGAGTGGGTCGTTGGATGCTTCCAACACATTACAAAGGGCTCTGCCATAATTCTTTATTGGCGTCAGGCACAGCATCAACAACGTGCACATAATGCCATGCCGGTGTTTAGCGGGCGTCACGGTTCTCCGCAGAATGATGAAAAATTGCATAGTGCCTGCTTGCTTACTTCACGAAAATTACGATGATAAGTGCAATTCTCTTGGTTGCCAAGGAAGCCCATGAGGCGGATCCCATGATCGATTTCCTCAGCGTCTCAATTAAGTTAATTCCCCCTCTCTTTTTTTCTCACGTTAACGTAAGTTCTAAAGCGTGGTGGGAGAGTTAAATAACGAGCGGGCGTCACACAATGCTAATTACTTAACTAGTTGATCTTTTAAAGCTTCCAACCAATTACAAAGGGTTCAGTCATATTTCTTCATTGTCATCAACCGTCGTATTAACAAAGTGCACACAATGCCTTACAGATGGTACCTCGCTTCTCCGCAGAATGACGAATAATATCACGGTGGGTGCTTCCCAACTTGCTGGTGTACTTGTATTAGTCGCCGCAAGATAGTTTCTAACGGGCTCTAGAAATGCCGCTCTTGCAGCTTCCGCTGTGACTGTGCTGCGCTTTCGCGTAGGCCTGGCATTGTTTTGTAAAAACATGTGCATTTTCACAGTACCTGCTCAATCAGAGGAAATCGCTGCTGCGTGTTGCTTGTGCTTGGTTACCTTGACGACGTGCAAAGGGTATGTCTCTTCCTTGGACACGCTGGCATCCTGTCTGAATGCTTCTATTTGACACGTGAGCGTTTCATGGGTTAGGTACTTTTGCAGATGTTTACAAGGTTGGGTCCTCTAGTTTCAGCACTTTCATGTATACATCTTTATTGTTCAACCTGAAAATGACTTGGTCGTGGATCATCTTGGCTCGCTGACCTTTGTAGTTACAGTCTCGTCTTTGCCTTGAGCTCAGTGAGAAATGCGCTGAATGATTACCCCGGCTTTGATTCCTGTATGGTAATAGGTATTGTGCGTAGACCTGATTTCTTCTGGGCGCCAAGTAGCCATTGAATTACTGTACCACTGTGTCGACTACCATTTTAGTTTCTGGAACTGTCAGTGTTGGCACATCCAAATCCTTGTTTTACACATTGATGACACCAGATCCTGCAATAGTCACAGCAGTGCAACCTTATGTTAATCTGACTTGTCCTTTTGACCATTTGCTGTCATGTATATTTGAAGTGCTGTTTTAAGGACTTCCAGTTGCCTTGAAGGTGTCCTGTGAGACACATCTCTGATGGCTTAATCGTCATGTTGCTCACCATTATTTAACTCGGGCAACGTTGTCACAACAGTTCTCGCGCTGCATAGCCATGGAGTTTGCTCATTCGAAATGCGCCATGGTATTGATTGCTACTTGGCGGCTCTTCTTATTTCCTTGTGAGCCGTTTCCCACTATCTGGCACCTTCAGTTGCGTTTTAATACTAAAACGGACCCAGAATGTGTCGGGAGGCAAAACTAGCTGCGACACGATGCCAAAGTGATGGCCTGCCCCGATGATGCTGAATGTTAAAGCAAAAGAGAAAACACATATTGCAACATAGCAGTGTTATATTTACGACCGCACAGTACTTGTTAACATGGACAGGCATCTGTATTCTACAAGTCTGTAGGCATACCTGTTGAGAGAAAGCCTAGAGCAGGCCTTTTATTGCCTGAAAACTTGGTGTCTGAACCCCTTTGACAAGGTCATAAAATGCTGAATGTTGCTGGTAATTTTTTTACACATGTGAATTTACTGTGTTTTCTGCATTTGGATAAATATATAAAAGGGCAACATTGGCTACAGCTGCATGTGATCCATAGAAAGATTGGAGTGTGAAAAACACAGACAGAAATGCTGAGCTCTAACTCTTGTCTGTGTTGTGCGTGCTTCTTCAGTCGTTTATTAAACCGCACCAACTAGTCATTGTCAACCTTTATTCAAATATGAGCATACAGAAAAGTCGAAAAGGTTGCCATTTGTGTTATTCGACGTTTCAGAGAATATTTTCTCTACGTGGCCACTACGTTAACTTTTAAACATTGGCTTGATGTCTATATAGACCGCTGATGTCAGGTGATCATTCGATTGTTGTTGCAACATTAACAACACAACGTTAAGGCAACGTAGCACCAGTAACGTTAATAGAATGTTATGTTTCACTGTCTAACGTTGCCTCACATTAGTTACATTCAAACAACATCACTCAAATTTCTGCGTCACTTGGGTATATCCTCGTATCCCAGTTTCATGCTTACGCGACCACGATCGCATCGCAGTCGTCTAAGAGCTCGGTATACACGTGATCGATTATACAGGGAAGAGCACCGGTAATGCCTCACACATTGGAGGTCTGGGAGCGTGAAAAGTGAACAAGAATGATCACTTCTTATATTTATTCCTGGAAACGTGCTTAGTTATTTGAGCAATACTATAGTCTTGTAACGACGTAGTTACGCTTCACACTGCTGTGGTGATTCAAATTTTTTTTCGTTTTTCAGCTCGCACAGCCGACAGAAAGAGTTGCAAAACCATTCATACGTACCAGTGAGGCATGTGCGTACGCGTCTTAGTTATAGATACTGTGAGCTAAAACTCTATGATGACCCCTCTTGCCGGGCTCTCGTATCCTCAACATTTAGAGAATGAATAGCTCACCCAAAGGAAACAAAAAAGATGGTTGATCCCCCTGTCATAGAAATCGGTATAACATGAAAATGAAACCTTCCGTCACAGAAGTAGTTGATTGCTTTAGTGCACTCGTATATCAGAGCTTGTATAATATCTGTGGTTGTTTAGCAGATGTAGCACCGTCTTATGTGGACGGACTCACGTTGACGCCTATTGGTACATCTCCGCACCTACGACTAACGCCCATGATCATAATTTAACCCTTGCGGTAGCTCAAGTTCTTAACATGGACACTGCATATTGTGAATCCCGCGCAAATATGGCATTACAAGCACATATTAAACACTGATACTCGATATGCACTCCTCCAAAGCGTCGTGAAACGCGGTGAAATGCTTCGTGCGTTGTGTCTTCCGTCTAGCCTGGCAGGTAATTCTCACAGGACGAGCAGGGAATGTGGTGCGACAGCCAGGCGAGCGTCGGAGGGCTATTTTTCGATATGGATAAATGCTATGAGCGAAGCTTGGGCTAAAGCCACCACCTCACGGTGTGTTAAACGAAATTACACTTCTATTGGTAACCCGCCAAATGGGACGGTCGTAGCAGCGGTGTATTTTTTTTTTTGATTTGCGAGCCTGGTGGCACACATGTCACCACCCCGTTATAAAGGGGACGCTCATAGTATCCGTCCATCCATCGATGCAAGAGCAATGTGAAAGATAAAAGGCGCGGTAAAAGGCGATAAAAGGCGTGTGAAAGATAAAAGGCGCGTTCATGTAGCCTCCATTATGTGTTTGGCGTTCATTAAGGTGTTGTGCTGGGCCAGTTGGTGCAACATATTGTAGATTGTATGAGCGGGAACAGCAGGAATAGAAGTCAAGTTCTTTCCTTCTATGCCTGCTGTTTCCGCTCATACAATCTACAATACAATGTGTTCAGCAGTATCCCAGCGGGCAAAACGCCCGCAAGCCATCGTCGCGGACCCAGAGGTCATGTGTTCAACCCCTGTCAACGGAACTTTTTCTTATAGTTTTTTCTTTGCCATTTGATGGCGGTCAATTCACTGACGTATTTCCGTGACGGAAATACGTCACAAAAATCTTGGTGCACCCCGGCATAAACCACTTCTGTGTTAAAACGACGAGACAATGAAAGATCAAGCCAACTCGGGAATGCATGGTCAATTGACCCAGAAAAAACCGCAGCGCTCGCTGCTGGAATGACTCTAGCGTAGAGTTAGCTCTAGCGTGGATGCCCTGGCGTCACTGAGAGTAAATAAGAAAGGCGGGGCGTGTTTTTATCTACCGAGTGAGGTTGCATTTTGTACCGGAAATTATGTTAGTGTGCGTGTGTACGCGCGCACGGACAGAATAGGCGGCTCGTTCGGTCCGAGTAATAATCCTTGCGCTGAGCGCGACGAAGGTCGTCCGCTGAAAAAGAGAGAAGGGGGGGGGGGGCGAGTAGAAGCAACAGGTGAGGCAAGCGTGACCACGCAGGTGTGTCACTGGGTACACCGACACAGCTTGCGCGTCCCGGCTCCTCGTGCTCGCTAGTGAGAAGTCAAAGAGCGAATAAAGTGTCCGACGCACGGTTCTGAACTTTATGCAAGAGCACGATACTCGCAGACTCAACGCCTACATCAAAATTTTAGTATAACGACTTGTATGCGCAATTACTCGAGATAACCACGTCAGGTCGCGACAAATCTGGTCTCTAAAGGTAATCTTGGGGCTGATTTACGAATTCGAGTAGAAATCACGGCAATATGACTCAAATTGGAGACGGTGGAAACGAAAGAATGTGCGTTACTTAGCCCTAAATTGTCCTATTGTAATTAGTGAGTACTGTATACATGCGAGCTCGTATTGACGATTGAAGTATTCACTATTTAAATAGCGCTAGAAGAACATTTATGATTTTTATTATTACGAATTCGAAAGCCTTTCCTATCCGATTCACGCGCTCGGCTTTAGGGCTTACTGTTCGAAGTTGCTGAATAGTCGTTTCTGTTGAAATTAACGGAGCCCCGAACCACCACCTCTCGAAGTTAAAAGGTGCCTCCCTGAAATGTATCACCTAAAAGAATTTAAAAAGAAAAAAATCACAGCATATCCACGGAGTAAATGATGATGATTGGGCGAAGCTGCGAAATTTCATCGGTAAACCGTGAATCTCCGGTGAATTCTGCCCAGTACATCATCATCGACGTGAGATCGGGCGCGTTTATACTAAAGGTTCGATGAGTTATGACGACTTGCAGCTCACTTTAATTTTACATGTACGCTGTGAATTTTCATTGTTTAGAAAACCATTGCCTTAGAAAACATCTGGCGTCTTTCGTTAAGCAGCTGGCGTCTTTTCGTTTTGCTTTAGAAACATCTGGCGTTCTTTCGTTTTGCTTTTACAAAACATCTGGCGTCTTTCGTTGGTTTATTTCATCAATGAACGGCGTTTTGAACAAAATTTTTATTGTTTAATCACGCACAGGAGAAATCTCACCAGGCACTACCTTGGAGGTAAACAATGGCTGCTAATGGGAATGAGAGACAGAAGAAGTCGGCTTTTAGCTAACACTTACACTTCTACTTCTACTAACGTTTCCTACTGGAACATGCCAATCGCTGCTAATGGGGAATGAGACAGAAGAATTCGGCTTTTAGTTAACGCGCACGCTGCGAATTTTTTATTGTTCAACAACGCACAGGAAAAATCTCCCACCGGCACCACCTTGGAGGTCAAAGCGTAAGACTGGTTACGCACTACGACTACTAGGACTACGACTAGGGGACGAACGGTTGCCGCCTTAAGGAGCTTCGCCCCTAAAAATGTCACAGTTTCGACTCAAGGGCGAAGCAATGAATGCGATAGCAAGAAATGCGAATGCCACAGGAAGGCCGGCAAGCAGCTAGAAACTTGCTACGCACTGCTCAAACACAAGGACACGGGAAAATAAAACATATAAGGCGAGTGCGAACTAACAAATGGCACAGCTCGAGACTTGCAGCGGGCTGCAGAGACGCATAGAAGAACTCAAGAAACTAACACGCAGGTATACATAGGGCGAGCGCGAACTGTCACAGTTGTCACTTCAACTAACTGCGGCTTCTTTGGCTCTTCAAGCTAGCAGATCACTCATTTTGCAAATGCGGCCGCTGAAGCGAGCAAAGTGACCGTCGTGTGGTCTATACTTTCAACGCAGACTTTGCTGGAAGCACAAGACGTACAAAACTCTACCTCAAGAGATAATCGTGCGAGCACGGTCGACCACACCCTGTATGTCAAAATACAATTCGAAGGTGCACATCCGAACTCTGGCGGAACACTAGAGAGTTTTAGAATTGTGGACCCAAGAAATTTGGGAGCGGCCAGGAATCATGCGCAGAACGCAAGCCACACTCGAATTCATGCGCTCATGTTGTTCCAAGACCCTGCAGCGCCTCCGTTTGGGCGGCCAACAAAACCGAAGAGCCCGCGACCTCAAGAGAAGAAATAAAGACAGGTGCTTGGCAGGACACGGCTCGCGTTGCCTACGAGCGTCTATTGTTGGCACTAAGAAACAACGTCATTTGGCTCTAGTTGGTACATATTCCTGAGGCTAAATTTACAGTGCAAACGCACTTCTTTGTACTTCTTACTTCTTCATTACTTCTATCAAACTAGAGCACGCGACGTAGTAGAGCGAGCGCCGCATGCTACAGTTGGCTATGCTATGTGTGGTTTTGCCTGCGTTACTATCATCATCAAGGCGCTCGAAGAACTAGAGGAAGAAGACTTCTCTTTCGCGCGAGCGTGCGCTGAGATGCTTATACTTTACCTGCGTAACGTGTGCTTGTGTTCTACCGCTAGTATCAAAGAGACCGAATGAGACATGGCGTCATTGAAATACCCTTTTTGTCTGTTAGATTTTCTAATGAGTATCTGTTCTCAGTGACACGTAAAAAGCTGTACAAAGATGTGTGTGATGCAATTTTACCTGTCCCTCTGTACAGGGCCATACACAATAGAGGCTACGGGCAGGATGTGCTAAAAGGGTTAAAAGAATGCAAGTGGCGCCTTCCACGAAGTCCTTCTTTTTTAAGCATCACACAGGCACATTGCATGTCAAGGTATTCCTTGAGGAGCCTGGTTTTTTTCTTACCTTGGGTCTCAGACTGCCTTATCTGTAATAAGCCAGAAACTATTGACCATGTTTTCTTACATTGTTGGGAGGGCGTGTACTTGTGGTATGTATTACAGAGGACAATCATTATAGATTTCAAAACAGGAGAAAGTGCCTCAGATCAGGCTGGCCGACGTTTCGATAGGGGACCTATCTTTGTCAAAGGCGCCTTGTCATCCCTGGCGTGTTAGTTTTATGGGGTTAGTGATGACGTCATGTCAGCGGCGGCGCGTCTGTTGCTGTTGGTAATTGATGCCTGGAAAGAGAGAAACTCGAAAGCAGAGGAGTAAAGCCCTTGCCACATTTCAAGAGAGTTTGCAAACACGTTCGGGTCTGCCATGTCAGAGTTAAAGGTAGCTGCAAAGAAAGAAAAAAAAAAGAAAAAAAAGAAAAAAAAGGGGGGGGGCGGTTACAACCAAGCGAGAGGGCGAGTGCAGCCATCACAAAGAGCTGCAGAAGGTGGTGAGGAAGGGAACTACAGGCGGGGAGCAAAACAGGGCGGCTTCCGTTTAAATTCTAAAAAGAGACAGGGCGTGCAAACACGGACAAAAGAAAGAGATCAGGACACCACAAACGCCGACTAACAACCGTGTTTGCACGCCCTGTCTCTTTTTAGAATGAATACGTACCAACTAGCTCAGCTCTCTGTTATTCTAAGCTTCATTCCGTTTAAATGTCCGCCAAGGATCTGCAGAAGGTGGTGGGGAAGGCAGCTACAGACGACAAAAAAAAAAGAAAAAGGAAGGTACTCGGGCGGCGTACGTTTAAAATGCCGCCTGCCTACTTTAAGTGATATTGAAAGGGTTGCCTGAAAAGCAAGCTCCTGCTTAATGGGTGAAGTAATTGGCTGGCATATGCATCCAGTGTCGTCGGTGGCTTCCGAAAATTGGGCGCCCGTCAACTAAGAGGGAAAAAAAAAAAGTTGAAAGGAACGAGGGGCGGCCGGGGGGGAACAATCGGAATAAGACTCGTAGAACTTCCTGAGAAAGCGAGGGCTGTGACAATGCTGGCCAGAAGCGGCCTTTGGAGCGCGGAAAGGGGGAAGGAAACCGTGGTTCGGATTCACTAGAAAATGAAAACATCTTAAGAGAATAATATCTACACGTATGTGCACATTTATACATGCAAGGTTAAGAGATATTAAAAAAGAATATTGATAGTGTATTATGGGAGCTGGTCGGGATTTTATTTTGCGAATAGGTTAAGGTTTTTGAAAGCTGAGCGTACTTCATGTCTCTTAATATTATAGGAATCATGCTATGGCTTTTAACGATTCCAAATTACCACGAGCTAGATTTATTCCTGATGGGTGTAGGGATTGAAATTTGTGTATCAAATACGATTCCATGTATTTCCTCTCACGTGGTGACCGGAAGTTTGTTTGTAGAATGTAAAGTTTGGCTTGATCGAATTGTGGTCTTGTTGATTGAAGTGGCTGGCTACTGCTTTTGGTAAGTTGTGCTTTGTGTCTGCGCGGTGGCCGTTCAGTCTTACATGAATTGGTTGTCCAGTTTCGCCTATGTACTGTTTTTTACAGGTGGCACACTCAATGCAGTAGATCAGGTTGTTTGAGGTGCACGTGAAGTTCGATGTTACCTTGTGAAGGTAATCGGATGCTGTGCTTTTTACGTTGGTGGCTGGCTGTATATGTTTGCACGTAGAACATCTTGGACGCCCACAGGGTCCAGACGTTGGTGTAGTTTTTGTTGCGAGTTTGCATGTACGAGCATATCTTTAAAATTGGCGTTGCGTCTGTAGGCAACCTTAGGCGGTTCGGGGAAGATTTTTTTAAGTTTCTGGTTGGTTGTTAGAATCGGATAGTATTTTGCGAGGATGTTGTTTATGTTCGGAAGTGCGTTGGAAAATTTTGTAGTGAGAAGAGGCGTTGTTGTTGTTGTGGTTTTAGGGCGTGGTTTGAGTGTCTCAGTGCGATCTAGTTTTAGTGCGTCCGTGTAAGCCTTATGAAGGAACGCATTTGGATGGCTTCTGTTTGCTAGTGTTTCTTTTAGGGTAGTAAGTCTGTTTACGTAATCCTGATCCTCTACGCATATGCGACGTAACCTTGTTGCTTGGCTCCTGAAAATGCCCTGTTTACAATGTTTTGGGTGATGGCTAGTATAATCTAGGTATTGTTGCTTGTCAAATGGTTTCTTATACAGCGTAGTCTTTAATATACCATTCTCAAGATATATGGTTGTGTCAAGAAAGTTGATGCTCTCAGCTGAGGTCTCGGACGTGAACTTTATCGTTGGATGAAAGGAGTTTAGGAACGATGTAAATTTAGCTAGATTGTCCCTGCCGTGACCCCATATTATAAGTATGTCATCAATGTACCGAAGGTATGTGTGGGGTTTGTCTGCGCAGCGAGCCAGGAAGTCTGTTTCCAGAATTCCCATGAATATGTTTGCATAAGTGGGTGCGAATGGGGTGCCCATGCTTGTTCCTTGTATTTGAAGGTAGTAATTTTCTTCAAATTCAAAATAGTTGTGTGATAGTACTAGTTCGAGTAATGATAAATATACTTCAGTAGAATGCTGTACATTATGTTGATTTAAAGTTTGCTTTATTGAGGTTAGGCCCTCTGGGATCGGGATATTCGTGTATAAAGCGGTAACGTCTAGTGTGACGAGGATGGCGTTTTGCGGTAGTGTGCCTTTGCTGTTAATCTCTTCTATTATTCGCAGTAGGTGTGGGGTGTCCTGTACAAATGACGGGAATGTCTTCGGAATGTCCCCGAGAAAGTGGTTAAGGAATTCGGAGAGGCTCTCGGTTGGGGTGTTGTTATTTGATACTATTGGGCGCCCTGGAATATTGGCAGTGTATAATTCGGTGGATGGTACTTTGTGAATTTTGGGGAGGAGGTAAAACCGCCCTGCTGCTTTGTTGTTTGGTTTCAGAAACTTGAATTCTGATGGAGTTATTAATTCATCAGCAAGGAGGGATCTAAGTGTGTTAGTGATTGTGAGTGTGTATTGTTCTGTTGGATCGCTGTCTAGTTTGCGGTAGTGTTCTGGGTTATTGAGTTGTCTGTAAGCCTCGTGCTTGTACTTCTGTGTTGGCCAAATGACTATGCTTCCTCCCTTATCGGCTTCCTTGATGATAATGTCTTCGCGCGACTTGAGGTTAGAGATGATGCGACTCTCCGAATAAGTCATGTTCCTAGGCTTTTTAGATGATTTCGATTGATTAATGATTTCTGTAGTGATAGCTTTAAGATATAAGTCGAGTTCAATTGCCTGTTCTGGTTCGGGAGTCCAAGTAGACTGAGCCCTGAGCGTTGTAGTACCTGTTTCTGCTCCATCGTTATCTGCAAAAAAGTGTCTAATGCGCATTCTTCGTGAAAATTCTGTGAGGTCTCTGTGGAGTTCGAATTCATCTATTGTGTTGTTGGTTGGACAAAAGACAAAAGCAATCAAGAAAGAATTTCCGTTAAATCCATATGGTACCAGGTTTCTCCCAATAGATAATGATCATGGATTGCCGTTAGACCTAATAATGTTAACAGGCCTTCACTGTTAATGGCGGGCGCGTATGGCGGGATTTTATTGCGATCCAGATGCACGGCCCGCACGGATGCATTTTCGTGAGTGTTGACCAAGTTTGTGGAACTCCAGAAAGCTCAGGAGTTTGTACCTGAGTGGTTGTCGAGGGTAGAACCCTTGACAGCGCTCAAGGAATTTTAAACTTGTGTCTGTCCAGTAGGACTGACACAACTTTGGTCTTTCTTTCACGTCCTTATTGCTTGATGTACATGTCTAATAACAGGCAATATAGCAAAAAAAGAGACATGGCGTCATTGTCTAAGGCAGCAAGCTGCGGAGCGAAGGTCGCAGGTTCGAAACCCCGGTCAAGCACTTAGGGATTTTTTTTTGTTCTGAACTATTTTTATTTCTTGCCTTTACTTATATATACATACATATACATATCCGGGGCATGACGGTGACGGTGACGGCAAAAATCCACGAGAGTGTCCCTATAATTGCTATCGCAATAAAATCTTAATAATATAATTACCTAAGGCCTCCTCTAAACGTTTGTCGATCTTCCTAAGGTATAAATCAAGAAGAAACGAAGCAACCTTAGAATCAATGCAAATTCCTGATTTCTGCACATAAATGCCTTCCTTCGAACCTACAAGCGTCAACTTTAAATACATGAAAATCATTTCTAGAAAAGCATCCGTAGACACACCGCAGTTGTCAGTGTAAACCGTTTCCTGCACTTGTTCATTAATAGAATACTCAACACATTTTAATAACCCTTCATGCAGCAAAGAGTAATAAAGATCTTCGATGTACATGCCAAAGGCTTTACAATCACCAGGGTTCTTCTTTGAGAGAAACTTTGCTAGCGCCTGAGAATTGGGCATGGGAATAGGGTCTGAAAAACTCAGTTAGGTTAAAGGAGTACTGACACGATTTTAAGACATCGCAAATAGGATGTTTTTTGTTTCCTTCATATGCGGTGTCAACGCTCTCCACACGCCGGAGTAGGAGAACACGTACAAAATATTTTAATTTGTCTTTGAAGTTTTCGTTGCTGAGCATCTGCAAGACAGCCCCACTGTAATTGATATTATCCCGACGAGTCAACACAATTCCCCCGAGTTTGCGAGTTCTGCGTCCTACATGCAGCCTAAATCACAGAAATCACTGTCAGAGTCCCTGGACGACAATTCACTCACCTTTGTTTATGTGCACCACGAGCAGATAACGGAATATGCCGCGAGTACGGCACGAGTTTCTGTATTCCCGTGACGTCACACTGCTATGAAACGTCATTGAAAAGCCATCCCCTCGATATCGAAATCGAGAGTGTCTTTTTAAGGTAGCGGTAATTAAATATATTCCATGCATTCCCAGGCGTCACAATACTCGTGTTAGGTTACTCGACACCAGTATATTATTTTAAAGCAACAATCCGAAATTTTATTAAATTCGAGTCAGTACTCCTTTAAGCTGTTCTGCAAGTAACTAGAAACAGCGATTTGCCAAGTGTCTTTTTCAGAAACAATAGCTCGAAAAGGAATCTCGTTCTTATGCCTTTTCGATGAAAAAAACAATTCTAAACTGAGCGATTTAGCCTTCTTGACATTACACGCTATTCTTTCAAGATTGTCTTAAAAAAAGGTTGACAGCACGCTGCCTAACTGCCGATCGTTCAAGCTTTTCCTGCCTAAAATTCTTTTTGTGTCATGACATTTTTTGTCAAGACGGTCGAAAATATCAATAGGAAGGTTGTTAACCACAGTTTCAACCACTCCTGAGAAAGCAAAACCTTGAGCATAATGCGAGGAGGGCTATCGGCATCGCTATCACTTCACTGCGTTGCTGGAGGACATGCACGTACACTTAAGTGGCTTTATGAGATCGAAAAATACTGTTAATAAAACAACCACGCGCTCTTGGAATTAACCGCTGCCACTACAAACACTACGAAGTGTGGGCTTTCTAGAGCTCCGTAAAAAAACTGGGTCGAGAAAAATCGGTTGTCGGTCCCATTGAGCCGGTAAAGATGAAACATTATTGGATGAACTTAGATAAAAAAATCACGCCATATCCACAGAATGAATGATGATAAGTGGGCGAAGCTCGAGAGGGGGAGATCATCGGTAAACCCTAACTCTCCCGTGAAAGTTAGATCATTACATCATTAGAAAGACGTAAGCCTGTGCGTATATTATACAAAATCAACTTTTATTTTGTTCTTGTTTGTTGTTTCGTTTCTTCGTTTGTTCTCTTCATTTCGTCGTTGTCAAGGCGGCTGGATTGCGAGGTCCCTTCATTATGACGGCTTTATGGTCCGTGAAATGAAGCGAGAGAGGTTCTTGTACTGGCTGCAGTGGGAAGTTTGCAAACACTAAGTCTATGCACGTCCCTCAGATCGTGGTAGGTTGCATATGGATACATCTGAGTGCGTATTTGGAAAGCATGTGCTGCACGATCCAGTCATTGGCAATGAGGTCCACGTTGCAGTCCCCAACCAGCACAAACGGACGGTTCTTGTACTTGTTGTCGTAGTCACGTAACGCAGCGTCTATAAACGACTCGACGTCCCCGATAGACAGGTTAGGTGCGAGGTACACGGTCATGACGGCGACTAGCAGACGGCGACTGAATCGGTGGACCGGTGTTTCGACACGTGGTGGCGATTCCGGGCTCGATTGTCGGCTCCGCGATGTAGTGCGAAGCATGAAGCTTACCCCGCACCTCCACCAGTGTAACGACGTGGGATCGACGAGGACACGGAGCACGACAAACAAACACGCTTGATCGATCAGTGAAAGAACTGCAACGTCTTCTTCGTCCCTGCGCTGGGCCAAGAACACTCGCGCTGCTTCGTCGCCATCACCACTGGCACATACGCGCGGCATAGGCGGTCACGTACGAGCTAGGAGGGACAGACCCACGGCTTCAGGAGCTTCGCCCCTAAAAGAATCACAGTGAGATTTCAACGACATCGGCGCACACAGTCGTCGCTCGTCGAAAAGCTGTTCAGGGGTAAGGCGCGTCGGCATTTATAGACGTGGTATCGAACATTCCAGTGTCATCGCTGGTCGCCCCGTTAGTTCCAAAAGAAACTCTGCTGTTCAGGTTGCGCACAATCTTATCAGAAGAGCTTAAAATAATCTGGGAGGTTCCCAGACATTCCAGCGTGGCATGCCCAAGGAAATCGTTACACATGTAACAGACCAGTTACATAAAGTCAGAAAATGAGGCGCGCTTGACTCTATTCACACAGGGACAGTGGCGTAGTCAGGGGTGGCACACTGGGACCGTGCACCCCGACCCCCGTAATTTTTGTCTCCCATGGAATATAGAGCACAAAAAACACTCGGCCACTTACGAAACAAATTTTTGCCTAGGCCACTGCACAGGGGTGTTCTGGAGATATTGCCCCTCTGCCAGTTCCACCTACAAATTGAAACCATGGATCATTATTAGGGCGAAGGCCTTAGATGCCTCATCAAGCAAAAAAATTGTCCGGCGTCACCCGTCGGCATCTCCCGTCGGTGGCGTCCACATGAGTCATGCAAACAATCATCATCACGTGATGACGTCATCATGGCGTCACTTATCGCCGAAGTTTGGAACGCCACGTAAGGTATCTTCACATGATGACCTCATCATATTACCTCATAGCTTGGTCAAAGGTGATGGAACGATCACGGAGGCAGTGGAATACCAGGTGAGGTGCCTTCGATCCTGGAGGCAGTGGAAAACCATGTTAGATGCAGAACGTTTTCGGAGGGTTGCCGGGCAGGATCAATACACTGACTGAGAAGAACACGAAGACGACTGTCGCCTTCCAGTCGTCTTAGGTGAGTGCATAAGGGTTCATGTGACTATCTTTTTATTATGTGGCCGATATATATCGTTTAGGAAAATATTTTTCGAAATGCCACTCGCTAAACTTGGGTTCAACTTAACGGAACCGACAACTGAGTTTTCTCGACCCATTTTTGTACGGTGCGACAGAAAGATCACCCTTCGCAGCGTTTGTAGCTGCAGCAGTTAATGCTTTATTTAGAGCTTTTCAACTCTTTTTGAAAATACCAAGCTGTTATGAATGAAACGATGTTGTATTATACTCCTTTCCTGTATTTGTATCGCGTTGTGTGCACACGCGTCCAAGGTTGCCTGCGCCTGTGCCATGGGTGGCTTGTCACGGCGTCGTTACTCTCTCGATGCACGAGCAAAGCCCAGTCATCAAAAACGTCACTACGCATATGCGAGGCCGCGCCGTGTAGCAGCGCGCGTCATTTCTGAGACGAAGTGTAGGTAGCAAAACTATGTCACTCCAAAATCTTAGCGACACGGAAATTGCGTGAACGGAATTGCTTGAGCACACAGAAAAGTTGCTCACGCGAAGGCAGAGCCACTTAACTGCATACAAATAACGCAAGCCTATATGTACATTTTTAGGGTGTAATACCTTTTAATATAAAGAAACAGATAGAATTTCAATACTCACAAAAATCGTAAACCGTGTACAGCAATCAACGGTCACGTGGCCTGGTACATCGGAACGTTCATGTTCTGCCCGCCAGAGACACCACAGGTCATTTTTCGCGACTTTCAAATAAGAAATAAAAATGTAAAGCCATCTCTCACTAATAAAACAGGGTTGCTCTAATTCAATGCGACGGACAATCTTTCCATCAGTGGAGTCATTTCATGTTCTGGGAAGTTTTCGGTCCCTTTAAAGGAGTATATATTGACAGAAAAATTTTTGCATGCCGTGTTTTTGCTGCAATGTGTTGCTGGGGGCCTGTTATTCATGGCACGGCACATCGCTTGCTGCAGAGCGCGACAGAAAATAATTACAGACTCCTGATTACCGACCAGTGTCAGTCTCGGTTTCAAAAACGACAAGCCTCCGGCTGCAACTATCCCCACATGCGGGTGCAGCGCTCGATCACGTCAGCACACAGAACTGAGAAGCACTTCCGCGCGGTTCGCGAGCAGCAGCCGAGAAGTACGCTGCTGGAGCAAACGCGGCAAGAACATGGCGGCAATGACGTCATCCATACCTTGTTGTAGCGTGGTCACGTGATGGAAGTAGGGGGTCAACAAGGGTAACTGTCATGTGTAAATAGCGCGAAAACGTCGGCGCGGACCACCGAGCACGGAGGGAAGAAAAAGAAGAGCGCGGTGGCACGGCCTGCCGCGTGAAGCTCGCCTGCTCGGTTGTTCGCCTGCTCTTGGGGTAGTGGCCAAGAATTGAGTAGCTGCTTTTTAGGTTTTTTGTGCAGATCAGACCGGACAGGATGCCCTTTTCGTCTCCAGGACCAGGGACTTTCCTCTGGTCGGATTCCATTGCTCCCCAAGAGTTGCCAGTGGATCTTTTCTTGCGTAACGGCATCGCTTCTGTTCCTGTGGCTCTCGTCCCTACCAATGATGGCGTCATTCGAATGAAGAACCCGAAAGCGATCCAGACGGAATTGCGGTCGGTGACGGCCCATTTCCAGAGCATCACAGAGGTCCGTCAGTTCGGCAGAGGGGGTATAATCTGCTTTTCCCCAGACCAGTCCTGTGTGCAAGACCTTCTAAAGTGTTCGATGTTCGCATCCACTTCGGTGAGCGCATTCATTCCTCCACATTTAGCATGCACCAAAGGTCTAGTCCGTGGCGTAGACGTGAACATGACACCATCTGAAATACTAGAATTGTTCTCTCCAGCAGGTGTTATTTCGGTTTATCGGTGTGGACGTGTGGTAGACAAGAACAAAGTACCAACCGAGACTGTCATAGTAACATTTGCAGGGACAGTTCGGCCATCAGAAATTAAGGCATGGCCTCTAATTTACAAGGTAGAACCCCTTTCCCCTCGCCCTCTCCAATGTCTAAAGTGTTGGCGTTATGGGCACACCATAAGAGGTTGTAGGGTCTAATGTCAGGTGTCGAGTATGTGGGGAGGATCACAATTCTAGTGACTGTCAAAGTAAGGAAGAAAGTGTTGCCTTTGTAACGAAGCTCATGCTGCAGACTGTGCAAGCTGTGCCGCAAAGGCTCGTGAGCTGCAAATTCTCGAAATAGCAGAACGGAGGACGTTGCTCTCGCAGAGAAGCAATAGCTGAATTACAGACGAGATCACAAGGTTACGCTGGTGTACTGCTCGCCATATGCCATCAATGGAAGGGTCCTCTATCCGCTGCTATTGCTGAAGCGATCGACACGGCAATGGAAAAAGCGATGGAACGCCTTGCTGGGAAACTTTGCGAGTCTCTGGCCCAAATCATCACTAACCAGGTGGCACAGATAGTTAGCACAGCAGAAATGTTAGCTTAACACCTCAAAACAGTGACACTTCACGACCATCAAAGGAGGAGGTGTCGGTTATCTCATCTCAGGATACTCAGTCTGCAGGTACATCCGCCGTTGCCAGACAGTATCAAGGTGAAGATATAGATGACGTGCAGGCTCAGATGAGATGGAGATGGATCCACGATCGTTAAAACGCTCAAGATCCCCTTTGACTAAAAAAGGTACTTCGCCAACCCACTCAAAGACCAAGAAGTACCAGAAGGATAGCCTGACTAAAAGCGCTTTCTTAAAGAAAGCATTTTAAGCAAGGCAGTTACAGAGTCTATTTATATCAAAACCATAGGTTCACTCAAATTCTTCACTGGAATTGCCGATCAAATTCACTCAGCAGTAACTGATTTGGTGTACTTGGCATCGAAATTCACTCCAGATATTATTGCACTACAAGAAACCTGGCTTTCAATGCATCAGCCTTTTCAATTAAGTAGATTCAGATCTTTCCGGCTAGACCGACCATCGAAAGGCGGAGGTCTAGCGTTCTTTATCAATAATAGAATAAGCCTCAAGGCAAAAATTGCATATAAGCATATGACACCTGACAGCGAAATTTTTGCATTAGAAATAACTTTGCCAGGCTGCCTGCCTTCTTGTTGATAAATGCATACTTTCCTACAGGGGTACAAGATACTCGGTGTTTGGACTCTGCAGTTACATCTCGTGTAAAGTAAAATTCTGGTGGGGGATTTCAACTCCCATCATACGTGTTGGGGCTTTCGAACAGATAGCTGTGGCAAACGATTGGGGATTGGACAGTAGATACAGCCTGTCTTGCCTTAATTCGGAACGCCTACTTTTATTCGTGCGCGATCCCGTTCAGCCTTGGATTTAAGCTTTGTAAGTTCGTCTCTCACTAGTCTGTCATGGGCAGCCATGGACTGTGCCACCAACAGCGATCATTGCCAGTAATATTTGAGATTGTTTGTCCAGTAACTTCATCCTGTTCTCAGACTCGAGTATTTATAAATTATGGCAAATTTAAAAAGATCTAGAAAATGCGTTGACCCACATTCGGATGAGCGAGACGATATAAAAGCTATGAGGCTAAGTGCATTATTAAAAGGACGTACAAAAAAGCAGAATTTGTTGTTGAGTCTGCAAAGTCCATTTCCGGTAGTCCTTGGTGCAATTCAGATTGTACACGAGATTACCGTCGACGACAGGCAGCTTGGAAGAAGCTTATGTTAACCAGTCCCCCAAAATTGTCCGATTACAAATTTTACGCTGCAATATTTAAACGCACAGTTTCTTTAGCTAAAGAAGCTACGATAGGAAACACTATGATTACCTATCGAATCCTAAGAACAAAAAATCGCTGTTTAGGTTTATGAGATCACGAAAATTTTACCATCACCAAGTAATTAGACTGTGAAATTATGTCATCAGATGAAATGAAGAAATCTTGGAAGGCATAGCTAAAGGCCTGGAATGTAGATTTACATCAACTAAGTTATACAATTTGCAAGTACCAGCGCTAACGGTGGATTTTACTAAAGTTTCATTGGAATTAGGTCCAGTGATTCAAGATTTACCCTCGTCAGCTCCAGGTCCGGACGGAATTACGGTTGATATGATAAAGATATTATTCAAATTATCACCGTGTGACCTCATCAATACAATAAATTATTCGTTAAAAAATGCCTGGATTCCATATGATGGAAATTAGCTAAAATAATTCCGGTACAAAAAGACAAGGATTAGGCTATACCATAGAAAACATTCGACCTATTTCTCTTACTTCTAATATGGTAAAACTCATAGAGAGGGTGCTCCATAATAGAATTTCAATCTGGATGGCGGATAATTTATTGTTAAATCCAAATCAAATTGGCTTCAGAGCAGACTGTTCTATATGGGTGCACACGCCGATTTAGAAAAGCCGTATTCAACTTGCTCGAAAGAAGGCAACACGCAGCTTTGGTGACGTTAGATGTCGCCAAAGCGTATGATAGTGTGGAGCATTCAGTTTTATTGGACCACTTACAGAGGCGTAATTTCCCTCAATATATCATTGCGTGGTTGGGCGAATTTTGAGGGCAAGAGAATTTTATTGTTATAAGGACGGATGTGCATCATTAAAGTTCAAACAGACTCGCGGAGTCCCCCAAGGAGCAGTGTTGTCTCCAGTATTATTTAATGTATTAATGAGCTCAATCCCCAATTGCCAGGATGTGCAGGTATATGTTTATGCCGACGATATTGCATTCTTCGCGGCTGATAGTGATATTTATTCTCTATATCAGAAATTACAGAGATATATGAGTATGCTAGAGGTATGGCTAGAGACAATTTGCATGTC
The DNA here is from genome assembly GCF_013339695.2 of Rhipicephalus sanguineus. Classification (NCBI taxonomy): domain Eukaryota; kingdom Metazoa; phylum Arthropoda; class Arachnida; order Ixodida; family Ixodidae; genus Rhipicephalus; species Rhipicephalus sanguineus. The sequence goes on along the minus strand of NC_051179.1, from coordinate 99,702,572 downwards.
CTTAAATGTAAACAAAAGCGCATTGTTGATATTTCCAATCGCAGATCCAATTTCAATTTCAATATTCTATAAACAAGAGCCTATTCCGCAGGTTGAGTCGCTAAAATATTTGGGAATCATTTATAATGGGACACTAAACTGGACTCCACACATAGAGAGTATCGTACCTAAGGCACAACGTGCCTTAGGCATACTACGTAGGATGAGCAGCAGACGATATGGACTACGTAGGGACACACTTTTGATGGTCTATAAAATGTACATGCGCCCTATATTAGAATTTGGGTGTGTCTTGTTCTCGGGTGGCCCTGCGTACAAACTTAAGCCTCTGGTTATGCTGGAGCGAGAAGCCTTGCGATTGTGTCTGGGACTCCCTGGGTTTGTAGCAATCAACGTTCTGTATCAGGAAGCGCGCTTGCCAACATTGCCTTGTCGATTCCGAATCCTGACGGTGCAGACATTTTTAAAATTTTATAGCTTTCCGTTAAGACGATCCGAATATGCTTTTATAAATGAGCCAGACTCCTTTTTTCTTGCTCATTGGCCACGTTTTCGTACACCACAGATTATTTTTGTTCAGAAGCAGCTAGACCGGATAAACGTGAAGATTCGAGATGTGCCTGCAGCAAATGTGTCCAATCAAAATCTTAAGATAGAATTCGATGAGATTTTCCCCTCTAAGCCTAAATTTCAATCATACAGGGTATTAAATAGTCGGCTGCAAGATTATCTTACACACGCGAAAACAAAAAATATAGTAGCCACAGATGCTTCAGTAATTGACGAAAAGGCAGGCGTAGGTATTTACTCCCCTTCGCTTGGCTGGTCATTTTCATTAAGACTGCCGGATTTCACCCCTGTGTTTGAAGCGGAACTCTCGGCAATTATACTGGCGCTGCGAAAACTAGATTTGAACGACCATTGCGCAATAATAATAACAGATTCCCTGTCAGTATGTACATCTCTAACAATGTCATCAAAATCAATTGCCTTAAAAACGCTCCTTACGCTAGTGCCTCCACAATTGAAAATTTTGAAATTATTATGGGTACCTGGCCATTGTGGATTAGAAATAAATGAAATGGCCGACACACTAGCGAGAGCGGCATTGAACGGTCCAATAATTTCGGTCCTCCCTGAAGTAGCCAGCATAACTGCGATTAGGTATAGGAAATTTTCCCTTCGAGCAGACGCCATAGAATCAATAACTTCATGGACAGAATTTAGACATCTAAAATTTCCATGGAAAACTCAGTGGTGTCAAACTAGACAATTAGAAGTATTATTAACTAGATTACGATGCCGAGTGCCCCCGTTGAATCTATATGCACACAGGGCTCGTCTGGTGATATCTCCCCTCTGTCACTTTTGTTCAGAAATCGAATCGATAGAGCATTATTTTTTATCGTGTCGCCGCTATATATTACAAAGAAAAAGACTTCTTGAAACTCATTGTGCTAAGCTGGGAATAATTTTAACAATAGACACTATTCTCACCTTCGGTGCTTCGGATTTGGGCGTCAGACACAGGAATGTTTTTGATGCCGTAATTGCTTTCCTTCAGGAAACAAAACGAATGTGTTTTTAAGTTCTTAAATGCAAACCTGTTCAGATAATAGCAATGAATCAATAAGAAAAAAAAATCAATAAAAAAGAAGACGTTCGGTACCACAGTAATTTCATTATTCTAATTTCTAGTTAGGATGAGAAGTCTGGGCTGAATGTAGAAATAATTATTGCACTAGTTCTTTTTATGTGTGCTTGTCTTTTGTGTTAACTTAGTAGTTTTAAATCTTCATATCTACAATTCTTGGCCAATCCCCCAGAGTGGGTAAGAGCCATGAGTGGAGGATCATCATCATCATCATCACGGTGGCACGAGGCGCGCTCGCAGTGTTCGGGCCAGGGCGTGCAATTCTGAGCTCGGACGAGCGGGACGTTCTGCCGGCCGAGACGCGTGGGCACGGAGGACCACGGAGCCGGGCGAGGTCAAGGGTGGCCAAGGATCCAGGTGCCAGGGGTGGAGTTGCTGACTGCATCGAGGGTCGCCGAGCGGTGCCGAGCCGTACCGAGCGACGCGCCAGACTCAGACGTGGGCCGCGAGCCCATGAGCTGTTCCCCGAGCTGTACCTGACCGCCTGACCAAGGCGTGGATCACCGATGAATGAGCTGCCGCACCACAGCTGTGGCGAGCAGCATTCCAGCACGGCGCAGACGGTGCTGTGCTGGCCAGAACCCGCCCGTGGAACCGCTGCGCTCGGGTGGTGATCAGGACGTCGGAAACAAGGTCCGAGGTCGCGCTGGTCCCGGCATCTCCTAGACCCCGCCACCGCTGCTCGCAAGCCGTGAGACCACGGGACTCTTCCTCCTCGTGGGCTGGGTGGTCGTCCCGACCGCACCGACACCACCAACTTTTGATATCGTTTCATTTTGTACATAAATGTTTAAATACGTCTCGCTGTCTGTTTCCTGCGCTGCTGCACAATAGGGGAAGTGCTCGAACCGTCCTAAACATCACAGTAACCTTTGTTCATTTCATTTAAAATAACTTCCAAGCTATATTCGCTGTTGGTATTTTGTAGATGGTATACGCATGTTCACCGTAATCGATCGCGCAGGCTATCTAGGTCGCGAAATATTCGGTCAGTATCTTTTACCATCAAAAGAAAGAAGTTCTCACGTTACGAGCCTCGGTACTAGATTTCACCAACAAGGACGTCTTTGATGCCGTTTCTGGTTCTATACAAGCAACTACACGTATACGGCTTTGATTCACAGTTTTTAAAAATGTTCATCGTACATATGTTGAACAGGCAGTGGAAGGCATGGCTTGCGGACGACGAAAACAGCAGAGCTAAATGCTTGACCAAGCCCAGCGAGCCGCTCATGCCAGCGGAGCCCTGGACTGAGGACCTGAGCATAGCTGCTTGTTATTAGGAGCTTGCTGCTTATGCTCGGGGCTTGTCCATCGCCGTAGTAGCCGCTAGTTCTCATTGCTCCCACTAGCTTGGCGTAACACAGGTAAAGTATAGCCATCTCAGCATACGTTCGCGTGAAAGAGAAGTGTACTTCCTCTTGTTCTTCGAGCACCTTGATGATGATTGATATTAACGCAGGCAAAACGACATATAGCATAGCCAACTGTAGCATGCGGCGCTCGCTGCACTCTGGCGCGTGCTCTAGTTTGACAGGAGACCACTAGAGGGCCACAACTGCACGCTTCCTCTCTCTTTCGACAGTCGTCATTCAGTGCGCTTCGATAGTATTAACATGAACGAAGACAAGGCGGCGGAGCAGCGGTGAGAGCTCGCGAGGCCGAAGAGAAACGTCAGCGTCGTGCTGACCCCGAGATAAAAGCCCGCGAACCCGAAGCAGCGCGGAAGCGGCGGCAAGAGAACCTCGAAGAGGTACGGGCGCGGGGTGCAGCGGCCAGGCGACGAAAACGGTCGCTACCTGAAGTTGGTGGCGCTTACGCGCGCTTCAAGCGTGATTTCCTCGGCCACACGTTCGGCCACAGCTGCAAGGTCTGCGAAGACTTGTGGTTCGACAACAACCTGACCACAATCGCTACTATAACAACGTGTCACGTCTTTATATGACAGTAGATGAATTGTACGGATCATTCCCGGTTTACCCGAGTATCTCCGTGCAAGCTCCTGTAACATAAATCGCTTCGTGGATACCGTGGGGATTTATTTTATTGCGATAACAATTATATGGACAGTCTCGGCTGATTTTTGCCGTCGGCGTCGCCGTCGCCGCCGTCATGCACCGTATATGTCTATATATTTATATATATATATATGTATATATATATATATATATATATATATATATATATATATATACATATATATATACATATATATATATATATATATATATATATATATATATATATATATATATATATATATATATATATATATATCAAAGCCACAAAGAAAACTAATTCAGAAAAACTTTCCGACGCGCGGAATCTAACGGGTGACCTCCCGTTTTCCAGCGCGCGGCGTTGACGGTTAGGCCACGAACAGCTCCGTCTTTCAGCCTGCTAACGGCGAGCTATTTATATACACCACTTACATCAGCATGCTTTTAGATGCGAAGTATCTTATGGCGGAGTTCAATCCGGTGGTGGTGGTGGTGGTGTGTGGCGTGACCACACTTACTGCGCATGCGCATACCCTCTCCACTCACCCTCTCCCACCCCCTGTACACTTACCCTCCCCCTCCCACTTCCACCTCTCCCATCTCCCCTATCCACTCTCCCCTCCCCCTCTCCCTCTCCCCTCCCCTTCTCCACTTCCCCTCTGCCTTTCCACTCTTCCTCTGAAACGCGGGCTAGACATGCCGAAATTCTCTCCTGCGCAACGCCGCGATGAGCACCAGCGCATGCGCGTCTTCTCCCCCTCTCTCTCCTCTCCCAGGCTGCCCCCCTCTCGCACGCTTGCCGACTGCGTTCCCCGCTCGCCCTGTGAGAATTAACGGCCAGGCTAGAGGGAAGATAAGACGCGCGTAGCGTTCCTCTTCGCGTTCCACGACGCGAGGTCGGTAGCATGCCAAAGAACGCCAACGGAACGCGATCGTGCGAGTGCTCCGGCTTCGCATCGCCTCATGGTCCCCTTTAGCGGAAAATGGTGTAATTTCTGAGTTACCACATAGATGGCGCGATGTCCACGTGTGGCGCGCTTTAAAGATCGTCGCCCCGTTCTTCCGAACACCGTTGCTCTTCGCCTACAGGGCGTGGTCGCCTTCGTGCGCTTATCTCGAGGAAAGAAGGGGCGGCTAGCGGGGAGGAGGGAACGGGGGGTTGTATGTCTTGTGCTTTCCCCGCAATGTCTGCGCTGAAGTTACAGAGCGTACGAAGGTCGCTTCGACGCTGCAGCGGCCGCGTTTGCGAAAGGGGCGCGCTTTTCAAACAGAAATAAGTAACGACTGGGACAGTTAGTTCGCGCTCGTCCTGTATGTACCTGCTCGTTCGTTTCCTGCGTCCTGCTTTATGTTTGAGCAGTGCGCTTCCAGTGTCGAGCTGTGACGCATAATAGTTCGCGCTGATGCTGTGTGCGTTCTTTTCGTGCGTCCTTTGGGCTCGAGCGACGCGCTGGCAATTTCGAGCTGCTTTCGGCTCTTCGCGTTACATTCCAATTTATTGCTATCGCATTCATTGCTTCGCCGTTGCGGCGAAACTGTGACTTTTTTTAATACGGTTTCCATCTTTAATAAGGTTGTAAGAAGGTTTATATCTACCCAGGGACGGCCAGAACAGATATTGGTAATTTAAATGCAAGAGCGTTAGGAAAAGCCGGCGTTGGCAGCGTTGACCCGATGAACGGAAAGAATAAGAAGGGGGATCTCAGCAGGAATCGAACGCAAGCATTCTGCGTGGCAGTCAGGTATTCTACCACAGACCCATGCCAGGTCTATAAACTCGTTTGGAAAAAGAGCCTATGCAGGCGTTATGTCGGAGCAGCGTCAATGCTCATTGCAGTGCTGGTTATCTAATTTTATACAAAATCAATAAACACTACATATGTACTTCTACTATACAGGTGTCATATGAGATTAACGTCTGTGGTTCCAGTGTTGGCTGCGCTTTTATAGCAGTCTAATGAACATTACGTTTGTAATCCTTTGATTCATCAAGCTATATTTATGCATTGCTTGACGATGGAGAAATAAATTAAGAAAAGTTAAGTATGATATTCACACGATTGCAACATATTGTTCATTTAGTTTCAACAACACTGACGTATGTACTCTAACGTGATGGCTGACGTTACGTCGCACCATTAGTTACTCTTTAAGCGACAGTATTGTCGACGTGCCTGTCAAGCCTACGATGTACACACGGCTACTACACTTACAATAAAAATCACGCCATATCCACGAAGTGAATGATGATTGAGGTGCTGGCTCGGAGATAATCAAATAAACCGTGAATGATCCGAACAAATCCTGTACTGTCATATAAAGACGTCACACGTTGATATAGTAGCGATTGTTGTCAGGGTGTTGTCGAACCACAAGCGGTCGCAGATCTTGCAGCAGTGGCCAAACGTGTGGTCGAGGAAATCGAGGAAATGTGGTTTTGCCTGCGTTAGTCTCATCATCAAGGCGCTCGAAGAACAAGAGGAAGAAGACTTCTCTTTCGCGTGAACGTGCGCATGCTACGGTTAGCTATGCTATATGTGCTTTTGCCTGCGTTAATATCATCACCAAGGCGCTCGAAGAAGAAGAGGAAGACCTCTTTCGTGCGAGCTGCCCTGGTAGCGGTCGCGTCTGGAACTAAGGTTACGCTACGACGCGGGACTTTGCCCTAGCTTATTAAGCAGGCGAGCCAGCTCCTAAAACACGTCAATCCGCTTCGTAACGCTTAGCTCAAAGCCATAAAATACAGCACAGAAGCACTCGCTGGCTGGTTCACATGAACACGATTCCAGCAACGCGTGGCATCTGCCGAATTTTTTGAAAGATGTCTAGCGCTAAAAATTGAACACAAACACGCAGGGAAACATGGCGCGACGGGATAACCTTTCAAAAAGAAAAATATGCATCACCAAGTAGCCCCGCAACGAGTTTTGTTAAGCGAAATCTCAAGGTACCTAGTAACCATAGGTTCAGTTGCTCATTCTTGGCCAATCGTGCCCCAGTGCGGGTACACACCATCTTATAGCAACACAGTCATCATCATAATCAGCTCCCGCGCCGCCTGCCTAAAGCAGTCTCGTTTCCCGAGCCGCCGCGAGCGGTCCTGTCGATGGCCAATCCCCCACTGCCATACCCTTGAATGAAAAATTTGGTAGATCCCACGTACCGTGGGAATCAATTTTATGCGAAGCATGCGCGGGATGGTGACTGTGGCGTAATTTTCACATTGAGGGAAACGTTACGGAATGACGCTAGATAAATATGGAAGGGGTATGCGCACACTCATATGTTGAAGAGTCGCATATCTATTATATAACCAGTTGTTTACAGTTGCGTAGCGATGGCAACAGACACATGGGTGTTACCAACACCAGACGTGGTAAGCTGATATCACTTCTTGAATACTGGATAGCACGAATCCGAACAGTACAAAGATGAAACACAGACGCACAGGGCAGGCGTAACTCGCAACTAAGTTCCATTCAGGAAAGTTTCCCTAGATATATACACAGCCGCATGGCACGCGCAAGCGCACTGCACGTACGTTACAGTCACAGTTACAGTTGTGATGCCTAGAATTGTCCATTATGACGGAGAACCCACGCACATGAGCAGAACGAACACACGCACGCACGGACCCGTTGCATGTGTGGAAAGGGTTCTTGAAAGTTCTTGATCAAGGTCATCATCAAAGTGATCAGTGAGCCCGAGCAACTGCACTGGACTTGTTAATCGGATCCGTTCGTGATCGCGGTTACGAGGGGTCTAAGTGTGCTGGAGTGCGAGGTATAGAACAACTGGTGGAAATCCTGGATACCTCTTACGATGAAGTGATGTATGATGCATCCTGTTGTGGACGTGGCAGCGAGGGTTTTGATGCCATCTCCACATCCAATCCGTCTTTCACGCAGTATAAGGACCAAACATTTTTGGGTCTTGATAAATCAATGTTGAAGACACCGGTAATGATGAGAGGCCTTGTTATTGTAGGAAGCATTGACACCGGTTTTTGTGTAATGCACGTGGTCCACGTTGTGGACCCCGTGAACGAGTGGATGGTGGTTGAGCGTCTTCCAGGGGTGTTCTGTCTTCAGTTTCCTCACATTCCTTGCGTCCGCCGCGGTGGTGTACCGATTAATGTGCTCGGCTGCCGACCCGAAGGTCGCGGGTTCGATCCCGGCCGCGGCGGTCTCATTTCAATAGAGGCAGAATGCTAGATGCCCGTGTTCTGTGAGATCTCGCTACACGTTAAAGAATACCCAATGGTCAAAATTTCCGGAGCCATTCGCTACGGCGTCTCTCATATCATATCGTGGTTTTCGGACATAAAACCCCAACAAGTATTATTTTATCACTTTCTTTGCGTGTGAATGTGTGCGTTCGCGGTTACTTTGTTGGTTGAGACTCTGTATCACCTGTGGCACATACCCGCATAACAATAATTCTGGTTTACGGGTATGTGCCATACGTGACTGAGAGAAAGGGTTTCATGACGTACGCGACAGGTATTTTGCGTCATTCATGTCATGACCAGTGAATCGTGTTCGACATACACTGATCCCCTGCTAGGCCTATTTTGGTATATTACAAGCTATGCAGACGACCAGGAGAGCGCCCAGACGTAGGCGGCTAGATAGATAGATAGATAGATAGATAGATAGATAGATAGATAGATAGATAGATAGATAGATAGATAGATAGATAGATAGATAGATAGATAGATAGATAGATACGTAGTTAGTTAGTGCCTGAGTTTCGCTAAGAAATGCTTCGCATTTAAAAACATGGCTCATCCCTCTGTCATAGGAATCGGTATAACACGAAAGTAAAACGCGTCTTCACAGACCTAGTTGAGCGTTGATTGTTCATTGTTTCGCCCCAAGGGCGAAGGAACGAATACTGTAGCAACAAGTTGTAATATCACGCGAAGGGCGGCAAGCAGTTCTAAACTTTCAACGCGCTGCTTAAGCAGAAAGGACGCACGGAACGAACATGCACAGGATGAGCGCGAGCTAACCACTGTCACAGCTCGACAATGAAAGCGCGGTGGTCACTTACAAAGGAGGACTCACGAAATGAACGTACAAGTATACACGGGATGAGCGCGAGCTGTCACAGTTGTAACTTATTTGTTTGTGAGCAGCGCGCTCCTTTCGCAAAAGCGGCCGCTGCACGCAGCGAAGTGATCTTCGTGCTCTCTGTAGCTTCAACGCAAACTTGGTGAGAGCGCAAGACGTACAAGATAATCGCGCGCGCAGGAGCGAGCACACCCTGTAGAGGCACACGCTCATCTCAACGCGTGGGGCGACGACCTTTAAAGCGCGCTCTTCGAGCCCTTCGCGCCATCTCGCTAGTGATAACGAAAACACGCTGATGTACCCAGATCTCTGTGTACCGCCACTGGCAAATGGCGTATAGATGATTTTCCGCAGCTGGTTTGTTCAATCAAAACTAGATGGCGCCACCACGCCGTGACCGTCCCCCTACCGTGGCCGTCTCTATGGCCATCACCCTGCCACAGCCTCCTATACTTTCGTTGCCTGCCGGATGAGCGCGAAACGCCCGTCATCTATGGCAGCGCCACTTACGTAGGGTTAGGGTCCTTGTACTTGGCCTTTGAGATTATCAACCGCGGCGCTTCCTACTCTCGGAGGCCATGCCTTGTATTGAAGGGAAGCGACAATCGCCACCTGGCGCTACGGCAGCCATGCCACGGAGCAGTTCAGCCGCAGCAGACGACTTAAGTAGCAGACGATTTTTTTTGAAAACCGCAGAAGCGATGAAACGACGTTGTGAATGTTTTACTGTTTTCCCTGAGTTTCTCCGAACCTGTGTCACCGAGAAGGCAAAGTTGATGTTCAAGAAGTGAAGATTTCACGCTGGAGCACCGAAATCAAGTAAGTATTTGCGATTGTAGTGAATTAAATATGATTTAATAGTGCAGTGAAGTTCGCTACAACTGTGTCACCGTTACGCTTACTTTTTTATGTCGTAGAAAGTTTAATTTGTGAGTTGAAATAGTACTTCTTGCACGCAGTGCATTCAGTTACACGCGAAAGAAGTTTATAATTGCATATATGTCGCTGTTTGAAGCATTATTATTAGAGCTGTGCGAATAGCGAAATTTTGGGTGCGAAGCGAATTCGAATATTGAAGTTTGAGTGCGAATCGAATCGAATATTTTTCGAATAACTTTGGAATGTTTCTCAAATGTTTTTCGAACACTTCGAAGTGAAATTATAGAGTAGCAGAGGTTCTCTAAGCGCATTATTATGAGATAGGAACATGGAAGTGTTTCGTTTGGCGATCAGGTTGGTGAAGCGCTGGAGGGATGGTGTTCCCTGGTTGTTTCATCAAGGATGAGACAATGTGGAGGCCGAATTGTATTTATTTACTTGATGGGGTGCTACCAGTGTGGTGTCACAATACTTTACACGTGAAAGCAAAAGATGCCATTGCCTCAGCCTCTCCGACTATATTGACTTCAATGGAAGCCCAACTAATGTGGTGTACAAGAGCACGCCTTTTTCGAGTCTAGAGTTCCTAATCTGCCTCATAGATGTGAATATAAAAGAAAATCTGAAATTGCGGTTGCTAAAAATATTTGGCGTCCGGTTTTTTTTTTTACTTTCTGCCCAAATTTGGGTCCAAAACGGCATTAATTGAACCCCCACCTCTGCTGCGTCTATCGTCTTTGTATTGATGAAAACCAGCGTTTTCTTGAGTCGATAAATTTGCGAACGTAGTACCGTATTTGCTCGTGTGTAAGCCGCAGAAAACACTGTTACATTTGAAGAAAAAAAAATGCGTGTCATGGTTTTCATGTTAACTCCTATTATTTATGTTCGTCACACAGTAACGTCGCGCAATATCAACTTCGGGGTAGATCAAGCTAGCGAAACGGCCGCCAGCGCACCGTGAGCCTGGCACGTAAGTCATGCTGTACATGACATGCGTGTCATGATTTTCATGTTAACTCGTGGTATTTATGCTCGTCACATAGTCACGTCGCAAGATACCAATTTTCGTGTATATCAAGCTAGCGAAACGGCCAGCAGCGCACCATGAGCGTGGCATGTAAATCATGCTGTACATGACATGATTTTCATGTTATGACTTGTCATTTATGTTCGTCATACAGTCATGTTACGCTATACCAACTTTGGTGTACTAGTACATTCGATTATCCAAGCGACCAGGAGAGCACAAAGTCGTAGGCGGCTAGATAGATAGATAGATACGCTCAAAGTCGCAGAAGTTCGCTAAGAAATGCTTCGCATTAAAAAAAAAAACGCAAATTTTCGTTTGTAAAGCTGGCATCACGGCAGGACTTTTCAGCTGTGCAAGGAAGGTAGCTTCACGGCGATACGCGGGGATCCTTTTTAGAAAATGATCCACGAATCGTTGTAGAGGGTGCAGGTGATACGCGATAAAAATACGTTAGTTTGAAAGACAGCTTTGCTGCTATGCACATGTGTAAAATGGCGAAGCATACCAAAAATTTGAAGGGGCCACTCTTAATCGGACATTGACCGTATTTGTTTTCGCGAAGTTTGAATGCTTTGAATAGCAAAATTCCGGGCGAATCGAATAGCAAACACTATTCGAAAGTTATTCGAAATGTCGAATATTCGCAAACCCCTATTATTATGTGTCTCGTCGAAGTAATGTTTTGCTTTCTAAAAGGGTACAAAATGGGTCGGTTTGTTATAAAAAATGTTGTATACGATTTTAAGAAATGAGAGAGGCAAAACATTATTGTTTTTTTTTCTCTCTCTCTCTTCGCAGCAAGATGACATACAGTTGTGTGCCCAACTGCAAGTCGGATGCAAAAAAAAAAAGGCACCGGGTGTATCTTTTCATGAAATCCCTGCCGACTCTACACTGCGAGAAGCATGGCTCAGAGCAATCGACAGACGTGGATGGACCTCAAATGTGACTTGAAATTATTCGAAGGTCTGCAGCAAACATTTCAAAGATGAAGATTTCAACGTTGGCCAAAGGCGCTGTCTGAAGGGCACAGTACCGACGATCTTTCTGCGTGTGCCTGAAGCAGAAAACACAGTTGAGCACATGCGACTGTCAGAAGAGAAACCTGAAGAGACGGCAGCAACCGAAAGCCCAGCTAGTGAGACAGAGACGCCAATGGAACATGAAAGGACCACCGAGGAAGAGCCATCAAAACAATCCTCCACTGCGTCGCTAGAGCAACTGTGTGCACCTCAGACGACGACTCTCGACGATCACTCAGACGACGACTCTCGTATGCTTGTCGAAGAGACGAAGCTCGACGATGATGAGGCTTGCAGTCTTGCAAGCGAGTGAGTGCGATGACTGAGGAAAGAAAGGGACATGAAAAGAAGAATCGACAGACTCCAGAAAACAATGGATAAGTATACGGCGGAATTAGATAAGGTCAAAGAAGACTGCAACTTTGCGGATATGTCCCACATAAGGCAGCAAGCCATGCAGAAAGGCACATCAGCCGTCTTTCTGTGGAATCAAATAATTATTTCAGACGCAAAAAACCCACATGGTCGGAAGACGTTGTGCGTGAGTGCATCATACTGAGGCACCTCCCTTATGAAAATGACTTGATTTTCCATTGCCGGAGTATGATCGAATTATTGACTTTATTGATTATCAATGATTCCGCAATACTCATGGACTTGCTTCAATACATCGTCAACGATATTTCTGTTGAGCAGTTCACAATAAAAATGTCATTGACTCATTCCTATCGAAATATCATTGAGGGAATATTTCCTCAATAATATTTCTGTTGAGCAATTTGCGATAAATATTTCATTGACTCATTTCAATCGAAAACCATTGAGCGAATATTTCCTCAACAATTTTTCCGTTGAGAAATTTGCAATAAATATTTCATTGACTCATTGCAATCGAAATACCATTGAGGACATAATTCGTAAACAATATTTCTGTTGAGCATTTCGCAATAAAATTCCATTGACTCATTTCTTTCGAAATACCAATGCATGAGGACGTAATTCGTAAACAATATTTCTCTTGAGCACTTTGCAATAAAAATTTCATTGACGCAATTATTTTGAAATACAACTGAGGAAATATTTCTGTTGAGTAGTTTGCAATAAAAATGTCATTGACGCTGTTATGTCGAAGTATCACCTAGGCGTTATTCACTGCCGACGGAGCTGTCGTGCGACTTAAAGTAGTTCACGCGCCAACCCCTTCTAATTAAGCCCCATTTATTTCACTTAGTGCAATGGATGCCTCGTAAATATTAATACTGTAGGTCGATTCAACACACGTGCACAGATACACACACACACACACACACACACACACACACACACACACACACACACACACACACACACACACAAACGCGCGTCCGCGCTGGTCGAAGTCTTGACTCTGACGAAGGTTGTGCCTCGGCGAAATCGTTCACAAAGCAGTATAATGCACGCAGTTTTCGTAAGTACGCCCTTTCATTTCTCCAACCATATGTGCACCGGACCTACAGAACTTCCTCGCACCCTAACCTTTGAAACTCCACGTTTCTTTTGTGAACATTCGTCGCAGTTCGCTCTTCTCGACCGATCCTGTATTGTAAAACCACGGCCGGTCTGGAGGCGCGCGCTCGCTCCGCGCCCCCCCGCTCCTCCCCCCTGGTTTCGCCGGTAGTGTGCGTGTCGGTCGTTCTCATCGTTATTAAAGACGATATTAAAGACGATAGCCTTTCTTGGGGAACTTAAACGCCCAAATTTTGGTCTGTCTTTCTGTTTGTCGGCACGTCCCTCGATTCAGCCACCCGGCCAAAGTTGAACCACTTGCCCAAGGGCCAGCCACCTTGAACGGATGACTAGGTTCACACTTGTGTACATTGTTGATCAAAAAGCAAACATTACGCATATCTGAGGCGCAACATCACTAGTTAAGTGTTAGGTGTTGTGTTCCTTTAATAGAAAATACATAGATACGTAATTCTAGAGACCCTAGTTTCGTAAGCTGCGCTGAAAATGCGACGGCGCTGAAACTTTTCTTGCTCCGTGCCCTCTGCACGAGCTCATTGTTGTGTTTCGGTATCGGTTCCGTATTGCACTGTATGAATGCCATGGGGCACGCTCTGGCATTCCTGTTTTACCCAGGCGACGTGTAAATAAAAGAGTGTGTGCAGAGCACTCGTTGAATGCGGACGTTATTTCTGCTTCGGCGCTTCCCGCCAAACCGCGTGTTCGGGCTGGCTGGCGTCCCCGCCGGTCGCGTTGGTCACCGCAAGTCTTCGCCTGCTGCTGCGCCGGGACTACCAGCCCGCAACACAGCACTCATGTTTGCCGACGTATTGCCAGATGGCGTCCATATCTCACGCAGCGCCTCTTCTATCGTCTTTAGACGACATTTGCAGCGAAGCACGCAGATACGCAGCCAATTTTTTACCACTAATGTCTTATTTACCCATCTGAGAACAGTTTTTGTGTATGCACGGGTTCTTTGACTCTAACCCTCCTGGGATCAATGATGCTATAAAAACGCATCGAAACTTGTAAATTTTGTCTTGTATTTATAAATCGCACTTTTAACGAACACAGTAACTCACAAAAGAAACTAATATAACTGCAAGGACCGTATGGCCTCTCCGCCTTCGTTTGTCCATTGCCAAGGACAACGTATTTCATGGAATACTGCAAAGCGCAATGTCGAAGCGGGACAACGGTCACGCTGAACACAGGAAAACAGCCTCTTTCAAGACATAAATAGCAGAATTCAGTGCAGTATTGCTGTTTCTGTTACTATTCAGTATGCACAGTACGTTGGCTTTCTTTTCGGATATAAATGAACTTGCCCAGAAGCGAAGTTTGTGAAACTACTATTTTGTCGATTAGCTGTCGCCTTTCAACAAATAAGTATTTTCTCCTGCTTTTATTACGACGACGTTCAATGTACTTGTGAATAGTGTTTAAATGGGCAATTTCAAATTGATAGTAACTTGCTTACCTGCCCCACTTAGAATATATCTGCTGCATACGTCTGTTACGTTCGTTTATTAGAAGCACACTGCGAATACATGGAAACAATGGGTCTGTTCTTCGGGAGAGGGTAGCGTGCCCTCGGCGCATGCGCTGCTGCTTGGTCCTCTGGCGGTGGAATCTCTTGTGGCCTAAACCGAAACTCGCGCACAACACTGAACCCGATACTCACGAACACCACACATCAATTAAGGCTAACAAAGTACATCAATAAGAAAGAAGCTGCAGCTCAATCACACTAAGGGCGAGGCATTGATGGTGCCATTGGTTCGTTGCTCAATACGAAGAGGCAGGCACGTAGAAACGATTTTTTTTCGGGGGGGGGGGGGGGGGGGCTTGCCTACGTGCCTGCGAAGAGGTATTAAGTAATACAGTGAACACTTGTTGTCAAAAGCCCCCGGTTTTCGACGTGCTTTTGTTTTGCACACGCACGGACGTGTACTCTTAGCCAGCCGTAAAGACAGCAGCTGTTACTTTTAGCAGTAATTAAAACGCACCACTCGTGTACAGATGCTGTATATATTTTTAAACAGCAAAAGCGCAGTAGTAGTATTAAGAACCGATCAGACGCGGTTGACGCGTTGCGGCCGCCCCATTGTACAGTACAGTACAGGCGCGCGTCCGAGAAAGAAGTGGTGAACAAGGCATGGCCTCCAAGATTGCGCGCCGGCGTATCGGAGGCCATGAAAAGGGAGATGCAGTAGACGAAAGGGAGAGAGAGTTGCCGCAACTCAGTTCAAGGATTCAAATCGCCCGCTGAGCGAGAGAGCCAATCAGTTCCAACCGGAGAACGCGCACGCGTGGAGACGTCAATGAACACGTGACGTTCAGGCTGGTTCAAACGGGTTCCAAGGTCAATCTAAATAGGTCGCGAAAGTCGGAACGAAAAGTGGTCGGAAACCTATTGCGACAAACATCAACACCCGCGTGACGATTAAAGCGCTACTAGGTGAGGGGGGGACAAATAATGAAAACAAAAAATTAATTAAGCGTTTATTTTCATTAGTTTTAAGTTTATTTGTCACGAATTAAATTAGTAGATTACTTTAATCAAACTTTAGTCTTGGGTATGTGGTTGAGTGGCCAATTTTTTTCGTTTATTTTCAGAAACAGCGGGCACATGCAGGCAGTCTGGTAACATGGGCCAACGGTTTTGCGCATTTTGAGATGCAAATGGCGTCGCTCGTTTTTGCGCAGTAGGATTGTGCCTGTCGTCCGTAGATATTTCCTCGCATAACCGTTGTTTTCTAGTCGTGGTACTTGGCAGAAGGTAATATAGCCCATCGCAGCCATCGGGAACCGTTTCAGTGACTGTGTTTTGCCAGCGCACGGCCGGCGTGCTGTCGCCCTTCGGGACGATGAGTCCGCCACGCTACGCGAAGAAACGCTGCGCTGTCTACGGATGCAAGAGCAACACGTGTGCAAGGTTTGTGTGTGTGATGATGTGGATTGTGTGGCCCGTGACGGGGCGAAGAGGGAACGACAGTTCTGCTCAGCGGTACGCCTTGGAGGGGAAGACGACGAAAAGGAAGCGCGAGCGGGACGTGCGGCTCGAGGAGTTGGAGCGCGACACGGTTGGAACGGCAGCCGTTGGTCGGCGGTTCGGATCGCGACATCGCTTAACCAGGCGTCCGGCAGCCATGTGGACCTGGTGAGCCTGATTCCCGCTCTGTGCCCCGTGCTGACACAGAGACCGGCAGCCTAGTCTGTTCCTGGCCTGAGGTCCTGGGGCCCGAGTGGTGTCACGAGGTGGCCGCGGCTCATGTTGGTGACGGGCAGCTAACCTGCGCTGCAGTGGCCTGGTGATCTACCGGCCTGCAGTGCCATCATCACCACCACTACCACCTCGCCACGGTCAAGGCAGCGTGACTGTTGACTGCCCAAGGAGTACCGGTGACGACCGACCTCGCCGCAGCGGCAACAGTTCATAACGGCGAGTAGGACAGTTTGTGTGCGAGGCGCGTAGGACGTTTAGGATGTAGATAAGGAATGCTGTAGTGTGTTGTGTGTGAATCGTCAGAGTTATCGGTTGTGTTAAAGTATGTGTTGTGTGTACAGAATCACCTGATTGCCGGTTGAATTATTTCGGATCCTGGGCCCACATTACACCATCACAGTGTGCACGTTGAATTGTTATGCTACTTCTGATTTCTGTGTTATATATGTTGGGGTAATATCCTGTCAACTGCAATATTTCGCCAATAAAATACACCTTATTTATCAAATCTGTCTTTTTCGTCTTCCCGTTATCTTGCAGGCTTCCATTATGGAGCCGTCATAGTGATAAGAAAAAGAACATGCAGCTATAAAAAAAAGTAAGAAGCGGCGCCCTGTCAAAAAATTTCATAATTTCGCGCCCATCGCGTTAAAACGTGACGTCATTTCCGCTTCCGGTTGTGACGTCATCTTTTTCTTTTTTTAATTCTGTTTGTCCCCTCCTCACATAGATGGCGACTGTTGCAACAACTAGCCACCGGCTTGACACGTGGGCTTCTACGGAAGTTACGCTACCAGTTTACATATACCTTGCGGGTTCCGTTGAAAGGCTCCCTGCGCTCGCTGCGAACGAAGTGGTGTATCGCGAATCCATTTTTACCGTGTTTATCAATATTACGTGCGGTTATCGTTGTTGAATGAACACGTACTACTTACATCGCGTGTCGGGACGTTCGGGTCGTTGTTTGACATGGAATCGACGGCGGCGATGCGTCGTCGTGGCACCAACCAACGGACGCGAGCTTTGAACAAGATCGCAAGCGCGGGCCGTTTGACGAGACAGTCGCCGCAGCGGATACAACACCTCGGTGAGTTCAAGAATGTTGCCAAATTGCGTTACTGAGTTACCTTAGTGCATGAAAACTTTTATGCAGGAAAGAGTGCCTGGGTGGGCGGCCAGTTACCACAGAAGTGATGCTGCGCAAGAGAAAGGGCCTGCTAAAAAAGTATGCATTGTGCTAGTATCGCTGCTTTCTGTGCTCTTCGTTATACCTTTCTACGGAGCGGTTGCCGTGTGCGTTGATTACAGTTGAAAACAAGCTGAAGAGTTCGCGTTACATTACGGGATTCTGTGCTCCTGCCACGCACGCGCCTTGTGTTGTTGAGCCGTTATAACTTGGCTAGACGAGATCGTCGCTTGGAGCGACTTGCACATTGCCTTGTCGCCGTAAAAGTGGGTCCGCTTTTAAACATACTGGTCGTTCCACACCCTTTCTGTGGTGTAAATGCAATTGAAGGTATAGTTCCATAAGCATAGGTATAATGAATTAACTTGCAGAGGTAGACGGGGACGCAGGTAGGAAGACACAATGCTGTCATGCACACGCTATGTCATGCACACTGCTCAGAGCATATGTGTCTGGTTGCGTCGGCGTCTACCGTGCTGCGTCGTTTTTGCAAGTAATTAGCACAGTTGCCTTCTGGCTGCGCAAGGTCGCGGCTCGTAGCACCTAGATGTGACTGGATGCCCATTAGAAGCAATGCATTTGTGTGCATGCATGTAGTGTGTGTGTTTTCTTTTTGGACATTACATATTTTTTATAAACGTTGTGTGACAGTCAGGCTCCTGTCATTTTCGCTCATTAACATGAAGTCGAGGCGGGAATACTTTGCCGCAAGCAAAATTACATTTACGCGGTCAATTAACAACTCGTTCATCCACTTTTTTAATTATTGAGAGAGGTAGTTTATATTAAAAAGATATAGTGCGTGCTAAGTTGTGGCATGCCGTTTTTTTTTTCTTTTTTTGAAATCGCGAGATTTGCACGTTATCCGAGATATTCAACTTCCAATTTTAAGGTTGATACAGAAACTGGGCGCGCCCGGCGCGGGACACGCGGCTTGTCTGAACTGCACGCGACAAGGAAGGGACGACATTTCAAGCAAAAATTGGTATGCGCTAAATTGTCATGCACCACAACTTTCTAATATAAACAACTGCACTCAAGTCAGCAATTAAAAAGTAGTTAATGAGTGCTTGATAATTAGTGTCACTTCAATTAAGCTTATTAAGCAAGTACATGCTCTGCTTGTTGCTGTGTTTGTGTGATAAAAATTGGGTCAGATATCTGACATGCCACTTCATATTTTCTGTGATGAACCATACACGTTGTAATACAAATTCTTGTAACAGGGAATAGCACCATTGCAAAAGCTTCTTATCCCAAATGGTCAATGGTTTAGGCTGTGCTGGTGCATTGAAACACTACTTGATTGTGTTGTACTATATAGTTCTTGTTTTCCTTGGCGCTTTGCTAAAGAAAGAGGAAATTGAAAGGGGGTTCTTATTTGCAGGATGCACAACTAAGATCTAGCATTCAGTGAAATTGGTGACAATGCTGCTTTAGTTTATGAAGTAATTAATTAGAGACCGTAATTTCTGATATCTGTATATGTGTTTGCAGATCACATTGAAGTTACTGGTTCTCAGGCGTGCTTACAGCACTGAGAAATTGAACAAACTAAAAAAATAGAATAGATCAAGGGGCTCAGTTTTTTTGTTCGACAAAACATGATGAAGCCAAGGGAGGTATAGGGGAGATTATTCGTAGTTTTTAAAAGTAGTGTAGTAATTATGACATAAAGAGCAATTAATGTAGATAAAAATACAAACATTCTGCTGCCAGGGCCTGAACCTACAACAAAGTGTTGCATCTCATACTCCACCACTCTAGCTACGACATAGTCGTTCTCTCATCCACACCACTGGGCACTTGTGTGTGTGTAATCCCGGCAGTGCCACACCAGCATTCGTAGTCATGCTGGTGTCGCATAGCCCGTGAAGTCTACGAGCTGGTAGCTGATCAATAAACCGTCATGTGCTACCTGAGGGCATCAAGTTTGCTGGCACGAGGCCCTCGCTATTAAAGAACAAAAGAACGGGAGTGGATCAAGGGCTCATTAAATTGAACAGGCACTTCTACTGTACAGGACCAGGTCTGCACATAAATGGACTTTAGTACAGCAAGGATAGTTGTTTCAGAGAGAGCAAAATTGGGCATGTTGCTAAAGCGTGCCCAAGATTTAATGAAAGTTTGGACAGCAGAGGGACAGAAAAACTGACACAGTGCTCAATCTTTTCTTTCCCGTCTGGCATTCTTGCTCTTTTACTGAATCTTAAGCTTTTTTGAAATCTCCACATTCATGGTGTCATAAAATAAATAGGCTCATTGTCATCGATTCTGCAAATTGACCACACGTATATTTATTTAATATTTTGGTGGGAGTGCTCCTGGAATTTTCTTGTGTTCAAATTACCATTATGGCAAGCTGTATATCTCACCGTTTTGTAATACACAATTGTAGGAAAATTCGACACCTAATGCAAATTACAATTATTTGCAGTGACCCACTATTAATCTAATACTTGTTCTTAATGCATCCTGGGCCTATTTTCAAGGACAATTTTGGTATATAATGATATGCCTGTGTTAAGCCATCATGCTTAATATTACTACTTGTGTACTGTAAGGACTCTTTGTGCGCAAGTTGACGGAACTTTCTGTGGTATGTTATGCATGTATCCAGCATAGACAGCTGCTCAAGAGACTGAAGTGGTGGACAGCTTGCTGTGAAAGATGGAAGCATTCTTCCTGCAAATCTGGACAAGGCCATCTTAAATGGTATTTATTTGTTTCCATCACTACAAATCGATTGTTTAGACCTTTTCAATTGAGAGACTTATTGCTCCTATGTTGTGAGCAACTCCAAGACAGGAAACAATATGTAATAGCAAGTGCATGTCATATACATGTTCCACTTGGCCATTCATGCTTGTGGCCAGCTGCTTCTGGTAGGATGT
This sequence comes from Rhipicephalus sanguineus, assembly GCF_013339695.2. NCBI lineage: Eukaryota > Metazoa > Arthropoda > Arachnida > Ixodida > Ixodidae > Rhipicephalus > Rhipicephalus sanguineus. Next base: position 99,682,112 of record NC_051179.1, on the reverse strand, counting down.
GCTGAAAAAATATGTTGTCAGCTACCTGCACAGCGCCATAGCAGGATATCTCACTGTTTGAGGAAACTTGGGACATCTATGCGAGGCAGAATTAACAAATTGATTTTCAGAGTTTCATGATGAAGTAAAACTTGGTAAAACAAGTTGTAAGGTATGCATGCTTGTGTGTTAGAGTGCCGTCTTAGGCATTGTATTTGCCCTAACCAAGTTGTGCCAATGAACTGGCAGCGGACTATGGCATTCAAGTATTATTCTTTACTTTTATGTGCAAAACAGCAATAACGAAGAGCAAGACTGGTAGAGCACAGCCAGAGTGCTGACTACGAACTGAATGTTATTAGTAAAATCCAGCCATATATTGCAGTTTCAAAAAGTAATTTTCACAAAGGAAAGGAAAAAAGGGACACATGAGGTGTCTTAGCATTGAGCAATGTTACTTCTGCTGCCATATCTATTAATGGCGTGCTGACTATCTTGTCACCAGATGAAGCAAATTTTTGCATGCACGCTCCTTCTACTATAATGCTCAGTGACTTCCATATTCTTTTTTACATTGTTTGGCCCCTGACAAGGTGGTGTAGTGGTTATGGCGCCCGACTGCTGGCCCAAAGTTTGCGGGATCGAATCCCGGTCGCGGCGGCTGCATTTCGATTGAGGCGAAAATGTTTGAGGCCCGTGTACTTAGATTTAGGTGCACGTTAAAAACGCCAGGTGTTCCAAATTTCCGGAGTCCTCCACTACGGCATCTCTCATAATCATATCGTGGTTTTGGGTCGATAAGCCCCGGATATTATTACATTGTTTGCGCGTTCCATAGCTTGGTCGTTAACATTGTCCCGGCTGCTGTTTAAAACTTCAATACAAGCTAATAGGATATTGTATTCCAGATGAGTTATTCGATGTCTTGTGTGATTGGTGGTCCCCTTATATTTGCATGTGATGTTTGGTGCTTGATTGCCAGTAAGCACCTAGCCCATTTATAACACGCCATCAATCAACTTCGCTGCTAAGTTAGGGAAAACGTGTTTAACATTTTTCAATATGCTGACTAAATCAAACAGCTCTGAATAGACGTTTGATGTCTGCTATTTCTCGCTTCTTACAAACTGTGACATGTACCTTAGAATCTTACTGTGAAACTGTTCAACTCTTTCGTGATTTCTTACTTCAAAAGGAGCATTTGGCTGCTCGTAGACTGCTTGTCAGTAAGTGTGGGTTTATAGTTATAAAAAAATAATATTCTTACAAGTATATCCCACAGTGAATATGCCACTTTTGAAACAGAACATTTCTTATAGCTGTTGTGTTCTGCGGGCTTTATTCTAACCAGCTTGCATAACTGCAGTAAAGCCATAGTAAAATGGTGTTCTGAAGTTTGAAGACACACTTCATTGTCAGCCGTGTTCTTACGTTTGTTTGTAGAGAAGCCTATGAAGAGTTATTATGACATACCAAATGCACTTAACAGCATATCAGTTTGTACGATGCAAATTAAATTGAAGCTACTCTTCATTCTTGTGGCGTGGTGGAATTTCGTTTAGGAGCAATGAAAATATGGTACACGATACGAACTTCCAAAAGCTGTTTGCATCTCACTTGGGTAAACAGAGAAAATTACTTCAGAATGTCTGGTAGTTTTTGTAAGTTTTCTTAGTAAACATATTGTTACTCAGTAGGCAATGGTAAATAAGAGAGTTGGGCTAGTTTGTGTGATTGCTTTAGCTGTGACCCATCTCCTAACGCCTATGCTGAACAGGAAAATGAAGAGTGAAGGGGCAGAGGCAGCTCAATCTTTATGGCAGCTCAACTGCCAGAGAGCGCTAGGCTTCAGCTGACGAAATTGAAACAATCATGCATGCAAGGAAGTCACTTTACGTGCGAGCAAATCCACTGAGCAATGCACTCTATTTATTTGACTGTTAAAACTAAAGACGTAACTCGTGTTTTTAACTAGATATGTGGGTTCTGACTGCTCTCTAGACAGTACAGGCAGTAAGACTGTTGCATTTTCATGGCTGGTGATAAATATGTAAGCGTGCCATTTTTGAACTTGTTGGGCAAGAAGTGGCATATCTTGAGAAGCTTACCAACGACTTCTGTCGCCAGTGAAATTTTTTTGCTGACCTGCTTGAATGTTATTTCTGGCACACTTGATGGATCATTTGTTTGTCCATTGGGGATACTCTGGGTTTGTGAATGAATTTCAGCAGTTGAAGGCAAGAGCTCTGCCCTGTCTCTCCTCTTATGTTTGTTATATGTTTAGCTGGAAATTATGTTGCAGCCAAAGTGGTAAAGTATGGTTCACACCTTTGACATAGAAGGTATTCATAAAGCTCTGGCACAGCGTGCTTTTCGTTCTTGCCCTCTTTTGCATTTTTAGTAGGGAACGCAATGTGCTGGTCATGCACTGCAGTTATACCCATACAGAACTAATAAAATAATTTCATCGTGACGTGTGCACAGTTTGTTATATTTTTCTCGTGGAACTTTTAGTTATAAGTGCCCTGTCCTTCTGTCGCAGGCTTCATCTGTCACAAATCGCTGGCCACGAATGTAAAGAACTTCTTGGCCCCACTTCTGTCGAGGGAACCGAAGTTGCCTGAACAGATGAAGAGCGGTGGTGCTACCAATAGTGAACGACGGTGATTTTATAATGTGCAAGTGTATGAACAATCGCGTTACGCTAATTTAACTATAATTGCATTCACTAGTCAATTGTTGCAATATTGTAATGTGTAAGTTTATGCACAGTTGCATTAAGTGAGCGCTCAGTCAAGCTTCAAGTTTGCAATCACATATTTTGGTGGTATTCATAGGGCACACATTCCACTTTAAATTCTGATCTGCTCCTTTACTGAGGGTGCATGCAGGTCCTTGAAACGATTGAAATCCCTTGAAAAGGTAAAAGTACATTTTAAAGCCCTGAAACCCTTGAAAACCCTTGGAATTTCTAAGCACATAGTGTCCAATATTGACAATGCTAATTTCTTTCTGTGTTCTGTAAACATTTGTCTAGCAAACTGAGGGAACATGTCGTGCTCAGTGATGATTCCGCTACTGTGTTTACCTTGCTTGCATCACTGCTTGACCGATCATTCATTTCGTTTCTGCAACTGTCGGTCTGCCTTCTCCCCCTTTCTCTTGATTTGGCTCCTTGGGACTCCACTTCACTTCCAGCGCCTAGCTGCTCTTCTTCTATAGCAAGCTCACTACGTGTGATAGATCTTCTAGCTCAACAAACATCCACTATCCTATAATGCAGGCAAAATGTGAAAAAAAGTAGACGCTTTGTGCTAGAAACCAAGTACTTTTGACTAAAGCTGATGACATTGCTGCTCAGGCTTAGTGATTGACTCTCATGTAGTGATTGTTATTGTTCTTTTGTCTAAACAAGAACCTTGACTTTATATGTAGAGGATATTTGCTAAGTTAATTGCTCTACTGGCATAAATCCTATTCGCACTTGACTCAATTGTTATCAAAGCCGAAAAACAGGAGAAGCATGATGACTGCACGGAGTCAAAAATGTATTCAACGATCAAATTGTAAAAATTGGGGATAAAATTTTAAAGCAGTGATTACTATTTTGCTGTTTAGCAGGTCAGTACTCGGAAAAAGTAGAAGCGTCGTACATCACCGTCATAAAACTGAACAGTCTCTCAATGCCTGAAAAAGTGAGACGGGGGAACTGAACATGATTACTTATCTAATATAAAAGATGTCCCAGCAGCTGCATTAATGCTGTGAATATTGTACACAGTAGGAAGTTAATATGATCAGGCAGAGTATCGGACGCATTATCTCAAGGTTGTAGATTTGGTCCCTATCAGCAGCAAGTTGATTTTTATCCTGTTTAATTCCTTTCCATTTATGTCATAATTACTACTCTACAGTTAAAGCCTACGAATTATGTGCTTTATACTTTCCTTGGCTTCATTGTCTCTAGGTCCTCACTTGGCTGAATCCTATTTTATACTTTAAATGCATAAAGCTGCCCGTATTGTTTTGGAAACTTTGTTAGAGCAGAAAATTGATACTTGTGATGCTGCCTTCCATCCTCCAAGAACCTTCTATAGGAATCCTTGAAGATCCACGAATTTGGGCTTTGAAACCAGTATGAGCCCTCTTCAATCCTTGTGCACATTTCTTCGCGTAGTGTGTGTGCTTTGTCAGCAGTGTTTATGCGCTATTTTACCTTCTGATACCTGTAGTTGTCTAAAATTTATTTATTAAAGTGGTGCTTTACATAGTGTCTAACTTATTTTGTCAACTTGGATGCGGTTTACACATTACAGTGGGGGGTTCTCGCTATGTCAAACCACAAATACTTGGAAACTTGAAGAAAAGTTGTTGCTAACAAATAAATATTTTACTTAGAAAACTGTTCTCTTCTTTCTTCCCAAGCTGCACGAAAACTCGGCTAGTGTCCATTAAAACAAGCTAATAGAGAAGAACAGAAGTTCATGGCAGCGTTAATGTGTTGATGCTTGGCATGTGCCTTGGTTTCGACAACCTCGGGTGCAAGTATAAGTGTCGTTTACTCACAGGTGTTTGCACCCTGCAAATACTACCTGAATGGACAAAGGGAGCCATGTACACTGCTAAAATATGACCTGTGTGAATATGTGTTGGTAGAGGAGACTGGTATATAGCTTTGGCTGTGATAGACTTCGAGATATAAACAGATTTGAGTAAGCTTTAAACATTACCTCCTTTGCTGCACCTTACAGCGTGTGAAAAACAAGCAGTGTATTCATAAACGATGATGCTAAAGGTTTTATTCCAGCTGGCAGCAATCTGAAGCTATGTCGCATAATTGAGATTATTGTTGTTTTGAAAGAATGGGTAAATGAAAGTGTAGGCACTTATGTACTGCAAGCCCAAGGTGACCTAGCTAGGCCTGCAGTACACATGTACTTACATTTACATTTGGCCGTTTTCGCAAACCAAGAATGATCTCAGTCAGGCTATGAGCGTCACCCATGTTTCATTGACCTTTCAGTGTTGAATGTGAAAACCCTATCAACAATGCTTGAATTTGACGTTCACCGTTTTTTCAACGATAAATCAATATTGATTCCTTAATGGTCGTTCAATTGAATGTCGTGGGCCAATTTTCAATACTGGTCAACAGCTTGCTCAACGGTTTTTCTATTTATGCACAACGTATTTTCAATTAATGTTTCTTTTTCTTTCAACGACAAATCAATCTTGACTTGCTTAATGGTCATTCAATTGAAAGTCGTGGGCCAATTTTCAGTACTGGTCAATAGCTTGCTCAAGGTTTTTCTATTGATCCACAACGTATATTCAATTGACGTTTCTTTTTTTTTCAACGACAAATCAATGTTGATTTGCTTAATGGTCGTTCAATTGAAAGTCGCGGGCCAATTTTCAATACTGGTCAACAGTTTTCTCAACGGTTTTTCTATTGATCCACAATGTATTTTCAGTGCCATCTGTTGACATTGCTCAATAACTTCTCTATGTTTTTTCAATAAGAATTTTTGTAAGGGAAAGCTTATGAACACGCCAGAAAAGAAGAACTGCTCAAGCTGCCAGGGAGAACAACCCTCCGAGAATTCATCGGAGGCGCGAGCGGAGAAACGGGCTTTTAATTCCTTGATTAGGCTGCGCTTAAAAGCACAGAGCGAAATTCTAACCTCGCATTTTTCAAGGCATTGCTCCCTCATCATAGATGAGATGCGCATAAAACCAAAGTTTTAGTACAAAAAATAGCAAGATTGTTTCGTAGGCCATGTTGACGCAGGCGTGGACGACCCGGCGAATGAGCCCGTGCTAGCAAATTCGCTGTTGTGCTTCGTCATAAATGGCCTGTCAACATCGTACAGAATTCAAGTGTCGTATTTTTTTACAAAGGGCCTCACTGGTAATCAACTGGCGCAGCTGGACCGAACAGTTATCGAGAACGTCGAGGAATCAGGATGCAATGTCGGCAGACTCGTGGCCGAGAACCACAAGACAAATGTTAGTGCCATGAAAGACCTGTGCGGAGGATTTCTAACCTATAGAATCGAGCACCCGGTTGAGCCCGAGAGATTGTTATTTTTAAGTTTCGACTGCTGCCATGTGCTGAAAAACATGAGGTCTCAATTTTTAGAAAGAGAAATTGGCCCGAACGGAGAAATCTTTTCCCGTTATTTGAAAAAGCTGTACGATCTGCAGAAAAATCTCATTGTTAAACCTGTAAGAAAATTAACCATGAAGCACGTCTATCCAAACAATATTGAAAAAATGCATGTCGGGCGTGCATTGGGAATTTTCTCTCCCAGTGTAACGGCGGCCTTAGAATTTTTGAGAGAGCAAGCAGGGCACAGCTGCGACGCCGCCTTTGCGGCAGCAGGACCAACGATCGCTTCATGCGAAACATTTACCGCTGGTTTCTGCTGCATGACACGAGCAACACCTCACAGTACATTCATCAGAACAACCCTGATGTGAGGCACTATGACGACCCCCAGGACAGCCGCCTCGAATTGCTCGAATTACCCGTTCCTATGTATGTGGAAGAAATAAAAAACAGGTCACCTTCCACACAAAATTTTTTCACTGCAGAAACGTACGAAGCGCTTCTCCTAACAACGTACTCCACGGTAGCTTTCATTCGGCATTTGCTTTCAAGAAGAAGTTTTGCTTTGTGCTCACCAGGAAGTTTAACAGTGACCCTATTGAATCCCTGTTCGGTACGTTGAGAAGATCACTGGGATCGAATGACACCCTGGACGTGCGGTCTGCAATGCAGGCCTCGAGAAGCTGCTGAAAACGGGAATAGCTGCCGTGCCTGAAGGCAGCAACGTCCTAACACGAGCAAGAGTCCGGACCAAGCAATGCGCTCCCTGCTGCAGCCCGCACACCCGGGGATCCATCTGAGCTTCCACGCGGCGGCACAGCCGTTCTCAAGCGTTTCAAAGTGAAAACTGTACCAGCCATCGTGCCAACCCTGCAAGTTACGGCCACCGTATATATGGGTGGCTACATCGCGCCCGTTGTAAGGGAACACATAGATTATGATTACTGCTGGCAACTAACGAGTAATGTTCCCAGTAGCCAGCCGCTGCAACAGTTCACCAGGCAACAGGACAGAGGCGGACTTCTGTATCCCTCCGACGAACTTCTCTACGTCCTAGAGACGCTAAGAATGCTCGCTAGCCGTGCACTGCAGGAGAGACTTAATCTGCAAAGACCCCTGACATCCTTGCTAAACGTAGCTGTGCCAGCGCTGGTAGATTCAGCCCTTTTGAAATGCGCAAGTCTTGGCGACGACCAGCATCGCCAAGACTTGGCTGAGCTTGTGTGCTCCCGTTTCATTAAGCCCCTACTTGTCAACTACGCCTCAGCTGCAACCGACAGAAGCGATGCGTGCAAAAACTTCACTCGAAAACCTTTGTCGAGGAAGTACCTGAGGTTGTAATATGCCAGCACATTACTGATGCAGAGGATTACACATAGCAACGACAGCTCCTGAGAATTCAGCCGACAGGATGAACACGTCAGCCTAAAGTGCTTCCATCGGTAATAATATGTGGGGTTTAACGTCCCAAAACCACGATATGAATATGAGAGACGCCGTAGTGGAAGGCTCCGGAAACTTCGACCACCTGGGGTTCTTTAACGTGCGCCTGAATACAACCACACGGGCCTCAACAAGTTCTTTAACGTGCGCCTGAATACGAACACACGGGCCTCAAATATTTCGGCTCCATCGAAAATGCAGCCGCCGCGGCCGGGATTCGATCCCGCGACCTTCGGGTCATCAGTCGAGTGCCATAACCACTAGGCCACCGTGGCGTTGATTTCATTGGTGATTCCATATGCATTTTGTTGCCATAGTGCCACATCCGAAACCAGTGAGCGACATCGGAAAATGCTGTTGCTGCCTTCATGAGGCCGTGTATGCCGATACAGCCATCTCCAACAGCTCGCCTGGCATTCAGCGTACCGAGCGTACCTCACTTTGAAGACCACAGTCCTGACTGCCGTCGACATCAGTGCGTCTTCGTAGTGAAACACAGCCGGTGACTTTCTAGTGACCCTGCGTCCACGTTGCGTCTGTAGCGAATAGCAGAACAAAAAATTGGGGGACCCTTAAGCTTCGCCTTTAAGTGTTGAACGCGATAGCGATTTCTGGCCCCTAGTGCACCCCCTACGTCTGTTAAACAGAATCCGCGCACTGCGATATGCGCCGTAATAGGTCGAACGCTTTGAACCAGGAGCAATGATGGGTGGCCGGCTTTAAACCACCAACTCTGAACGTTTGTAATGCTTGGGCCTTGAAAACACCCCCTCGTTTCGCAATTCGCATCTTTCGACGCCTGAAGTGATTGTACGCTTCCGCCACGCTATATAAAATGTGCAGAATCACTGTGACTTTGTGGTATGTCGCCTGCTTCCCACCCAGACCCAGACGGCCCGGTTCGATCCTGGCTTGGACCGAAGTTTTTATTATTTATTTTATTTGCAGTTTTCTCGATTTTTCGGTCACGGATGATTTTTCGCTCACAACCAACGACGCCGTCATTGACGCCGACGGCGGACTTTCTGCGAAACGAGCTCTCGAACGCTATCGCGTTAATAATGCTGCTACATCGAGTTACAAAAACCAACTGTTTCATTCCCACGCTCAAGTGCTCAGCCCGCTCGCGCCACTGCTGCCTTCTTTGTCGTCGCTGCCTCGGCACACTAGCACGCGACAGCGGCACGGCTCCCCCGCAGCTCCCCCAGCAATCTTGTTTAGACCAGTGGAGCCTCTTTTACTTTGTTCGAGATGGCTTCGTGAAAGATGGCGGTTGAAGTAGAATGCTGGTACCATTTACAGAGGATGCATATACACAAAGTTGCTTGAACTGCGTGCGACAGCAGTACGTCTCATGGATATTTGATACAAATGAAACATCGCACTTGAGTCCTCTGAGAGTTGCCTTCTTCTTTGGAACTCGTGTTTTAAGCTCCAGGCGTGCCTTCGTATAGCCTCTCGATCGTTCTACTTGCCTAGATCTCATTGCGTGCCCCATCAGACTGCTCGTCCACCCACGTTCTTCTTGCACCCTGAACCCATGCGCTTACCCGACGCTGCAAAATAGGATGGCGTCATTCCGAAAACGTTTAGGTGATGCCAGCTTGACCACACGGTTTCATCATTCGGTTCACGGCCAAACGTCCTCACAGCTGCCTTGATCAACGCACGCTTGCACACCGTGATTTTCTTAGTTGAAGAAAACGGAAAGGAAGAAGTCACAAGAATTCCTATCGGCAACAAGAATCCAACCTACACATAACGAGTCTCATCGAAGTCCCAAAAGGTACAAGGTGTGTTGAGTCGGGCGCTGACAGGTCGTGGTGCGTTGAGGAAAACACTGGCGGTGTCGATGTAGCGATCGCTCGGGGTCTGGTGCAGTATGGTCATTCTGGCGCTCGCGTCTGCCCGACTGGCAGAGCTGCAGACTGATTCGACAATCGTCTGCTCGGACGGGCGTTGTCGGCGTTTCCAGGTCCTCGAACTTGCCCATTAGCTTGAGTCCGAAGCCCAACGGCACGCGTGCACACTCTTCGCCTATCCCGTAAAACGATTTCCCTTTACAGCGCTTTTCTTTCCTCCAAACTCTAATGAACTTCTTTTGGTTTCGGTTCGAAAAGGTCTTCGGCCACAACATCAACATTACATCGACGACACACATCAGATAAGGCCGTGAGTTCGTGTGCACAATTCATCACAGGAACTGAAGAACTGCAACGACCGACGTTATTGCTATAATAAAGCATTATTTGTTCAAGTACCTATCGCAGTTTATTTCTTCATCACTATGACGAGCGATGCATGATGACTTATTTTTTTATCACTAACAATAACACGTCTTTCAAAGCTTAAGGAGCAACGTCGCAATCGCATGGTGCATCAGTCGATGGATGCATAATAGCCTGTGGTATTTCAGGTGCAAAAACCACGAGATGATCGTAAGAGTCGCCGTAGCGGGAGCTCCGCATTTTGACACATGGTGTCAGTGGCATAGGCAGAAATATTTTTCGGGGGGGGGGGGGGACACGCCCTTGATCCGTCATGGGGTCTGGGCAGGTATATGTGGTCGAGTATGTGTCATTTTGTGCCATGTATTCCATGGTAGGAAAAATTTCGTGACGGGGGGGGGGGCACGTGCCCGGTCTGCCACCCCCTGGCTATACGCCACTACATGGTGTCCTCCACAATGCAGCTGAACCACGTTGTCAAAATAATGCCTGAACCTGAGTTCGCGCTTCTTTCTTTTTAAATATTTCCTGTAGCGCCAATACGCGATCTTTAGAAATACACGGGCTTCTTTTTTTTTCCTTTTGATGATCGCATAATGACCAACAAAAAGCATTAAACATTTCATCCTGATGTCAAACGTCACTATCATGGACACTTTGTCAGTGATAGTGAACCCGCAAGTGACTGTAGGATCCTAACTCATACCACTGCTCATACGAGCGTGTAGTCGCCGACACTTAAAAAGCGCGCCTTAGAACCATACGTAAGTAGCGCCCCCAACCAAAAGTTTCGCCAACAACATTTTTTAACTTCTAAATGCATAATACAGTAAATTATAATTACGTTTACGCCTTTTTAAAACTTTTTAGGTTACTTTGTTGCATATAAGATCCAAAAACGTAAAAACTTATTCAAAGAAAACCCTACGTAAGTGGCGCCAAGACCGCAGTTCCGACGACGGCCGCTTCCCACGTGACCGCCGATAATCCGGCAGGCAAGGGAAATCTAGGAGGCTGTGACCCTGCAGCGCTGCTCAATATGTCTCCATCCGCATCGCGTCGTCTGCTCGGCGTTCTCATATCGTCTGCGCGAAGGCGAGTAAAAGCGAGCAGACGGCTGCGCCGGAAAAGTAAACATGGCGGCAACTGTGGATGCAGTTTCCTTCCGCCTCGAATTTATCACGTCGTCGTCCTGCGCTATGTGGTCCGCAAGTTGAAAACCTACGCATTTATTTGCTTTATATTCGCGTCCTGAAGCTTCGAGAGCAATGTACTCGTCGGTATTATGCATTGTTTCCAAGATTCATTGTCATACTGTCGGAGACAAGGCCTAGCAGGCGTGGGTAAATAAAGACAGCTGATCGCAATAATAAAGAGAAAGCATACCTGACGCTTTTTCTCCAGCGTGAGCTGACACAAAGCGATGGCCGATTTTGCCATTTATTTATTGCTGTGAGGACAGTGGGTGAGTAGCAAGCGCGAGTTCGGATCGAAGCGGGCTGCCGCGTCTGCATGGGGGCTGCCATGTTGCCTTGTAACACCAGCAACTGAAGGTTGCTAATACAACAATTAAGGGCATACACCATAAATACGAAGTAGATTAAATATATCGCTTATCGTTGTGGCGTGGTACGTATCAAACGAACGCAAATGTCTCAGCGGTTTCAACTTTGAGGCGATTACATTTAGAACTATGTTTTGCTGCGCAAGCATGTGACTTGCTTACACCCTGCTGCAACCAGCTTGTGTGGTACAGCTACGGCCGCTTCGCTGGCTCAATGCGTCGGCTGGGGCAAATGGTTGGGGGGAAGGCCAGTTACGATCACGTGATCAAACATGGCAGCGCCCGTGCGCTGCTGCGGAAAATCGTCTGTATAAATAGCACGCCGTTAGTATGACGGAGTCATACTAACGTATGATAGAGTCTGTGGCGGAGAGTATGACGGAGTCTGTGGCGGAGTCGTTTCGCGCTGCGCGCTGGGCATCGAGGGGTCGTGAGTTCGACTCTCGGTGACGAAACTTTCTCTTCTAGTTTTCTTCTTTGTCATATGTTAGTCTTTATATTTTATAACGTCATATCCGTGACGGAAATGCGTCAGTGGAGCCGTGGTCGGCCCCGGCATAAAACACTTTCGTGTTCAAAACAAAACAAAGAATCCACCGCGGTGGCGCGAGCCTCGCAATAATGCGTCCCAGCTAAGTGCGACATTACAATGGCATTCGAAATGTTATACGGAAAATTAAGAATTGCTGTTAACTCTGAAAACATTCTTTCCCTTGGGGCACCTTCTCTGGTCCACAGCAACATGAATGTTTGCTTCGCTGTATGGGAATATCTTTTTTGGTGTATTCATGTAGGAGGTAGTGGCCATGTACTACACCAGGGTGGTCAATCCTGCTCTGGTGAGGGAGTGCATTGCTGGCTGTGGTCGCCAGCGAGGCTGCACCCCAGGCATTTATACACAATTCCATCATCACGCGGATTTTTTTTAATCCGGTTGGGAATTGTCCGGCACCGGGATTCGAACCACGGACCTCTTGCATGCGTAATGCATTGCATTATGCATTGCCTAATGGAAGAAATCTACAGCGGATCCACAGCCACTATAGTCCTCCATAAAGAAAGCAACAGAATCCCAATAAAGAAGGGCGTAGGGCAGGGAGACACGATCTCTCCAATGTTATTCACCGCGTGTTTACAAGAGGTTTTCAGGGCCCTAGATTGGGAAGAGTTAGGGATAAGAGTTAATGGAGGGTATCTCAGTAACCTACGATTCGCTGATGACATTGCATTGATGAGTAACGCGGGAGACGAATTACAGCTCATGATTACTGAACTGGATACGGAAAGTAGAGGAGTAGGTCTGAAAATTAATACGCATAAAACTAAAGTAATGTGGAACAATCTTGGCAGAGAACAGCGCTTTGCGATAGGTGGCGAGACACTGGAAGTTGTAAAGGAGTACGTCTACTTAGGACAGGTAGTAACCGCGGAGCCGAACCATGAGAGTGAAATAACTAGAAGAATAAGGATGGGTTGGGGCTCATTCGGCAAGCATTATCAAATCATGAATGGTAATCTACCACTATCCCTCAAGAGGAAGCTATATAACAGCTGCATCTTACCGGTACTTACCTACGGAGCAGAAACCTGGAGACTTATAAAGAGGGTTCAACTTAAATTGAGGACGACGCAGCGAGCGATGGAAAGGAAAATGATAGGTGTAACTTTAAGAGACAGGAAGGGAGCAGAGTTGTTCAGGGAACAAACGGGGGTTAAGCACATCATAGTTGAAATCAAGAAGAAGAAATGGATATGGGCCGGGCCCGTAGCACGTCGGCAGGATAACCGGTGGTCATTAAGGGTAACTGACTGGATTCCAAGAGATAGCAAACGCGTGAGGGGGAGACAGAAAATTAGGTGGGTAGATGAGATTAAGAAGTTTGTAGGTATAACGTGGCAGCAGAAAGCACAGGACCGGGTTGATTGGCGGAACATGGGAGAGGCCTTTGCCCTGCAGTGGGCGTAGACAGGCTGACGATGATGATGATGATGATGGGAATTTCTTACGACACAAGATGAATTCCTTGTTAATTATTCTCAATCAAAATTTAGTATATCCTTCTTCCTCGCGCTAATTCAGTGTATTCCATATCCATGGCACATTCCTATTTTTATTTGTCCATAAACTATTAATTCCTCAATTTTTCTATATACCCTACACTGTCGATTAGTTGCTTTTCCTTCGTCTAAACTCTAAATTTGCCCACTTATATAAACCGCCGGTTTCATGGCCAATTCCCCGTAGTGGTTAATACGGCAGTCTGGTCTACCAGCGCAATTGCACTGTCATTACAGTATCTATTTCTTACGGTATCTATTATTCCATTTGTTCCTTTCATTTATCATTTTTTATCATTCTTCATTTTTCAAGGCATCTTCTAAACTTTATAACACGAATTATTTGCCAATCCCCCAGAGTGGGTATGTGCCATGCTGGATAACAGTAAACCCAGCAGACTTTTAATGTAATGCGTTAGCTAGCAAGCCCCATGCAGTGGGCACCTCTCTTTTCCAAGCGTAAAAGCGGCATCCCTTCGTTATGGCGGCGAGAAACATCAAGGCGAAGAGCACCTACGTCAGCCAGCGAGGCAATCGCCGTCGACCTCAAAATGAGAGGACCGCGAAGCCAAGGGACATAGAAGACATAGCCGAGATACCCGATGAAGGCGGTAAGAACTTCTCGCGCTAACGTCACTGAAATAGCCGCGTTAGAGAGCGAACATGGTGGGACGCAAACTATGTGATGTCACGTTAGTGTCATCAGTACATCGCATGCTGGTTCTTTCACTACTCATGCACAGCGGCCAATTACGTTCCAGCAACGTCGTTATCACACTGGAGCAAGTTAATCATCGCGTGATTATACTAGTTTGACGTCATCTAAGGCGCCATGTCAGAGCCATGTTATTCTTCCATGACGTCACGTGCAACCTATTGATGCCTTGACTTGGGCGAGTTTTTACATATTCGGAGAAATGCAGCGTTTGTCTGTACCGATCTGTGTGTCCTGTCTTCGTCTAAGCCGCGCTGCTTTCGTTCAAGAAATTCGAAGCGCCCGAAACAGTGTAAGGAAAGCCTGTACTAGCACGGCATAGCTGCGATAGGGGCCAGTTGATTATATAATAGACAGCATTGGAATTTGGTACGCAGATGTTGGACTTGCTAGATTTGTCGGGTTTGCTTAAGTGTGCCGTACATGCTCTTGGCATTATTGCCTGCTAGTTCTCAATAGGCTTCCCAAGAAACGACGAACGGCGCCACTGATCTTAGAGCAACTGGGGGCATCGACGGCCACAATACTGCCGCCCCCACTTCCGCGCACTCGCAGACCTCTCGGATTGTATCTGTGGTGTGTCACAATGTAACTATTTCTGACTAGCAGTGCTCTAGGCCGAATGAGCCCTTACAAAAATTCTTATTGAGGAATTATTGAAACACCGTTGGTCAATGTTGACATATAATATTGAAGAGCAGTTGTCGGTCCATTGAATAATAATTGATTTTAATGTTGACACATAGGGAAAATTGGCCACTAAGATTTTACAACAATTTTATTGAAAGAGATATCTCTGTTGAATAGTAGTTGACTTGTTATTTAAGGTACATTGTGCATTGAGAATTCTTCCTGACTGTTCTGTTGAATAATTATTCACATATAGGTAAGTGCCGGTAAGATGCAGCTGTTATATATCTTACTCTTGAGCGGTAGTGGTAAACTACCATTCATGATTTTCACCCCGCCACGGTGGTATAGTGGTTATGGCGCTCTACTGCTGGCACGAAGGTCGCGTGATCAAATGCCGGCCGCGGCGACTGCATTTTCGATGGAGGCGAGCATGTTTGAGGCCCCTGTGCTTAGATTTCGGTGCACGTTAAAAACTCCAGGCGGTCTAAATTTCCCGAGCCTTCTGCTACGGCGTCTCTCATAACAATATCGAGGTTTTGGGACGTTAAACCCCCATATTATGATTTATGTTTTTTTTCTAGTTACTTTAGTCTCATGGTTGGGCTTTGTGGTTACTACCCGTGCTAAGTAAACCTATGCCTTCACAACTTCCAGTGTCTCGCTACCTATCGCGAAGCGCTGTTCTATCCCGAGACTGTTGCACATTACATTACTTCTATGCATACTAATTTTGAGACCTACTCGTCTGCTTTCCTTGTCCGATTCTGTGATGATGAGTTGTACTTCGTCCCCTGAGTTACTGATCAATGCAATGTCATTGGCGCCTCTCTTACAGTAAACATTCAACTGCTTCTGTAAGGACACGTTTTACTTTCTTGTTATACTGATTCTTATGATATAGGGATAAACCACGTTTTTTTTTGCCGAGCCTGGTGCCGCAAGTGTCACCACCTTGTTATAAATGAGACGCTCATAGCATCCATCCATTCATCCATTGAACAAAGGGCAGCAGAAAGGGGAGTGGAATAATGGCATTCATTCATAGAGGTACGAGTTCGCAAATGGCTAAGCCGTAGTGCTCGAACAAAGAGTGCATGATCTGGGTCGGCATAGCGGCTGCCGCTGCTCTTAGGTTTCCGCGTGAAATTGGCGATGACGGTACGGCCATGTGGGCTGCATCTCTCGCAGTGCATTACAGACGCTTTCTGGGTCTCTGTGCTTATTATCGACGGTTTATCGCGGACTTCACACGCATCGCGTCACCTTTAACTCGCCTGACGAGAGACGACATTGCCTTCGAGTGGAATGACAAACACGAAGCTGCGTTTATTGATGTGCACCAACATCTTCAAACACCCCCAGTGCTAGCCCACATCGACAAGCAAGACCCCACGATGCTTCCCACTCACGCTAGCAACGGAGGTCTGGGAGCTTTGCTAGTGCAGCGACAGGAAGACACAGAAAGAGTGATTGCCTACGCAAGCAGAACGCTAACACGCGCAGAGGCTAATTATTTAACAACAGAGAAAGAATGCCTCCACGTTGTTTGGGCAGATACGAAATTTCGCCCGTATTTGAATGGCCGTCCCTTCAAAGTTATTAGCGACCATCATTCACTTTGTTGGTCGACTAATCTTAAACATCCCACCGACCGATTAGCGCGTTGGAGTCTGAGGCTGCAAGAGTTTGATATGATGGTCATACACAAGTCAGGGGAGCGACATATGCACGCCTACTGCCTGTCCCGATCACCAATACAGTCGGCTTCTCTACCTGGTGAGGATGAAACTCCATTCCTTGGTGTCCTCGGCCCTTCCGCCATCGTGCAACAACAACCTGACCCCCGTGTTACTTGGTTTATATAATTACTTAGACGGACGGTCTCCGAGTGCACCCAGAGTTGTTGCAAGAATATTGTCATCGTTTTGTCTATGCAACAGCGTCCCATGCCACAACAAGGTGACTTCTGGCTACTAAGGCTACACACGCACGTTGGCAAGAGTTCGGTAAAGATACTACTAGCCAAGACTCACAACATCCGTGAAGCACCACATTGGTACTCGCCTTGGCTGCCAGCGACGCAAGGCACCCCCGACTAAGCCAGCCGGTCTGCTGCAACCCGTTCAGGTTCCACGAACACCGTGTGACCAGATCGGAATGGATATTTTGGATCGACTTCCTATTTCTACTGCAGGCTATTCAAAGAAGCACAGGAGCGGAGGTCGCGAGATTTTTCATCAAAAATTTACTGCGACGTAGTGCACCAAGCGTCGTGATAACAGGCCGTGGAAACGCATTCACGGCAGCTCGTTTAGACGACGCCTTGATGCTAAGTGGAACGACTCATCGTAAGACCACCGCCTACCACCCGCCTAAAGAAGACGACCGAGGACATGCTTTCCATGTACGTGGATGTCCAACATAAACACTGGGATAAAATCTTGCCCTGTATCACATTCGCATACAATAAAGCTAAGCAAGAAACGACTCGCATGACTCCATTCAGCCTCGTTCACGGACGGGAGGTACGGACGATGCTGGATGCGATGTTACTACATAAATGGCATGACACTGAAAAGGATGCCGACATGTTTACTCAACGCGCTGAAGAAGCTACGCAGCTCGCACGCTTGCAGATCCGCCAGCAACATGACTACGACGTAGGCCGCTATAATGCCCACCGCGGAACCTTAACCTACGAAACCAGCGACAAAGTGTGGGTTTGGACGCCCGTAAGAAAACGTGGACTATCCGAGAAACTGTTAAGGCGATACTTCGGACCATATCGAGTATCGCGACAGCTGAGTGAAGTCACCTACGAGGTCGTACCCGACAGTCCCTATTGCACGAGGCGTCGCCGGCACCGCCTGAACTTGTGCATGTAGTACGCATGAAGCCGTATGTCAGCGACTGACTGTGCGTTCCCATAAAACGGCGGTCCTGGTTGAGCAGCGGGGCGATGCTCTTTTAAGGAGAGGCAAGTCACACGTCTGTATACATAAGAGAATGACAATGGGAAGGTTTTAGAGACTCTGGCTAGTGGGGCAGTATGTTCTGAACAGACGAAGACCTTTTTCTGTACAGCTGGTTTTGAACACGCTGTTTCGCTGTCGCAAGTTGTTCTTGTTCTTTCTTCGCGTTGCACCGCGACAATATAATAATTTCACATTTACAGTCTGCGAGAAAACTTTCTATGACCGCTGTCCCAACTCAACATGTGCTTCGCACAAGGGCTTGCACTTGCCTTCTTGGAGGTGTCGTGAACTTAAAGGGGCCCTTCAACACTTTTTAACGTAATGGTTTCATTAAAAGAGCTTGTTCCCTCACAAATCAACTGCCGCAAAAGTTTTGCGGATACGTCAAGTACGAGCGCATTTATAGGAATTTGCGACATGCTTCAAGCGCTTTCTCTCTACTTTTGTAACAACGCTATCGGGGGGGGGGGGGTGGCTGAGGTGGATGACAAGAGGCCAAGATTAGTCCCTTCGTCAGCGTCCGTCATGGCCTTGAGCAATTTTCTTTTTTTCTTTGAACGCGCGGCTTACTTTCGTTTGATCGCGGGTGCTAGCGCGGGCCCGTGGCGGCATACCGCGGTTGCCGCAGTAACTATGCACATCACCATACTCAGCCAATGGTCCTGGACTTTGGGTTTATAGCGCAGTCATTTGGGTTTGTCGCATGATTTGTCGAGGGAAGGAACGATTTCTAGCTGACTGAGATTTATTTGTAAGTTCGAGGCCACGTGCTGCACTATATTGTCTCACTCGCGAATTCTCAGCAGCCAGGGAATAGGCTCTCTCTCCCTCCCAGGAGCTTCAACTATCGATTGGAAGCCTTTTCTGACCATGCTGAAAAAGCGTTGCAGGGCCCCATTGAAATCCTATGCGTCTAGCTGAACAAGCTCAGCGCCTGCACACATAGCACAACTATTTCCCCTGTTGCGCCACTGAAATCATTTAGAACGACTACTGTGTGGTGATCGGTCGCAAGATGTGTTTATATCAAGCTTGACTCCACAATTTCCAGCTTGTAATAAATTGCCGAACATTCCTTTTGGCATGCCAATTAATGTAGCCGGTGGACGGTGATGTGTCCTAAACATATGTTTAACGGCGAAAAGTTTGGAAATTATCGATTCGTTAATTAGCCTCCTTCACATGCGACTGCAGAGCGGTGTTTGCGGTGATCCAGCGGCAACGCGATGCGCGGCTTCGCTTCCCATGCACCGCGCGATGCCTGTCTCTAGGACATGCTGGGGCGGACAGCGCCTGTTCCTCAGGAGGCAGGCCAGTGCCCCTCTCACGTTCTCTACCACTGTGCAGACGCTGGCCAGTAGTTTCCAGCTGTGGTGGTTTTGATCACAACAGCGTTGAGAAGCAAGCTTTGGGACTTGCGGAAAGACCACAGCGCCAGTTTTGGAGCAAAGTTGCGGTTATGTTAAACAGGATTGAGTGGTTGAACGAGTGGCTAATTGTTGCCGCTCAGCAAATTGGTGTTAAGTAGTAAACTTTGTTTGCGATAACATTTTTCAATGTCATGGAAGCCCGAATGATAAACATAAGACCACCGATTAAGCCATAAATATCACTGAGGTGCAGAAACCACGATGATAATGTTTGATCCTAGGGTCGACAGCTGCCATACGTCATGAGCCGCCGCGGTAGTACAGTGGTTGCGGTACTCGGCTGCTGCCGCGGAAGTCGCGGGTTCGGTCCCAACCGTGGAGGTCGCGTTTCGATGGAGCCGAAATGCTGGAGTCCCTTATATTGTGCGATATCAATGCACGTTAAACAAACCCAGGCGGTCGATCGAAATTTCCGGAACCATCGACTAAGGCGTGCCTAAAGATTATATCGTGGTTTCCGCAAGCAACAGTTGTGTACCTTTGCTGGACATAGCCATTAAAGTTGCAGGGACCTCAATAATGAAAACAGAGTCAGTTGAGCATTGGTGTTATCCTTGATATTCCCGTTGTAACGAGAAAAGCTTAAAACATACACAACGATGGCGAATAAATCGCCTTTTCCTAATGCGAATCCCTGCTTTCCATACTGCAGATCCGAAGCCTGAAGAAGCCAAGCCGACGCCCACTCCTTCAACTTCTGATCCAGCGGAAGACCCGGCCGCTCTGAGAAGCGAAAGACCGCCACGCCACGTAATTACGCCATCGCCACCATCTTTAATATTTCGACTAGTTCGGCGACCGCTTAAAAGGGCAGTAACTGAAGGCGGAATTGCCGCTAGGGTCGCTGGAGATTCAAAACTAAAGCATCCAATGGCCGGCTGCCGGACCCGCCGCTGTGCCGACAAAGCCGTGCGCCCCGCGCCAGTCGCGGAGGCCGTGCGCGCGCCGCGACATAGCTTTGAATTCCTTGAAAGTTCAGTTGTAGCATGAAGCGAGTGTTGAGCGCGGGTACCAGGCTGGTCGTGCAGGCAGGCCATGCTTGGGTGACACCTGTAAGTCACTCACATGATACAGACACTAGGCAGCAGGATCTCGGCGGGAGCGTCACGCAGTCAGCTCCTCGCAAACGCTTGTGTCGGTCGTCAGTGGTGGTCGTGGTGGTGTCGACATACGGTTGTGCGAAAAACGTCAGGATACCGTCCGAGATGTTGATGACAGCGTCGTACTCTCGCAGAAAATCCATACCCAAACTGAGCTCTTTACAACATTTAGTAAAATTCAAAAGTGGCGACGAAGCTGGAATCGCCGATTACGAAGCGAGCGTTGCATCTACCCGTTGGAGTCATTAGCTGACCACCATCACTTCTTACGTGCGGCCTTGACCGCGGCGTCTAGACCTTCCGAAGAGGGTTGGCGAGTTCTGGCCGCATAATTGAAAAGTCAGCGTCTGTGTCAAAAGGCGCTGTCACGTGATGTCCGTCTATGAGAACGCCAAGATCGGCACGTACAACTTCGTCGGAATTAGTATTCGTCGTCGTCGTAGTCATCTTCATATCACCTTCTTGCGGTGCTGGGGGTAATTTTCGGCGTGTGGACGATTGGCAACCTTGCCCCCGGAGGTCGCAGCAGTTAGTTTCCCCGGCGCGGGCTAGGTGAACGGCCTCTGGCGACGTCAGGGTAGCTTTGGCGCTTCGGGGAAGTGTGATGCACAGGTGACGGAGATTGCCAACGACGACTCGGGGAAGCTATTTGGCTGGTCGACAGGCGACAACAGTCGTGGGACCCACGCTCTTCAAAGCGAAAGGAAGCGCGACGAGAAAAGTTGCCAAACCCTGCATCTCGATGACGGCAGTGCGGGAAATGTGGCCTGGTTCCCCACAGTGGAAGTTAAGGGGTCGACGGTTAGCTATGCGCCACAAGTCGGTTCTGCGAACTGGTGATCGTCTGACAGAATCCCATTGCCACCAAAGCATGGCAGCGGGCGGTGGCTGGAAGGGCGCTGCCTCAGGTGAATGTGGAGGACGACGCACCACTTCAACATAGCTTAATGGATGTGGCTCAGGACATGGTGTGGATGAAGTAAAGGCTTGCCGCAACTCCTGGCGCACGTTCTTGGCAACCGAAGCAACTGGCGGGTCGGTAGAAGGAACGCCGAGGGCCCGAAGTTCCTCACAAAGTATTTCCCTGATCATTTGTCGCAAGGAACTTTCGCCAACGGCAGTGTTCTCAGCCGCAGCACTGATTGGTTTGTGGTTGGGCAGGTGGTCAAAATGGCGGCATCGTTGCTGCAGTGCCCGCTCGATAACAGTCGCCTTCTTTATACATTCGTCTGCTGTTGCCGGATTTCGTACGACGCCTGCGAAGAACGGTTCCTTGACGCCCTGCATCAGATGACGCACCTTCTTCCACTCAGGCATGACAGGGTCAGCTTGGTGAAATAGACGAGTCATGTACTCTGCGAACCTGGCAACGGTTTCGTTGGGTTTTTTCACGCGGGCTTCAATCAGTTGCTGTGCGTGATGCCGCCGGTCCGAGCTCTGGAATGTTTCTAGTAGCTTGTGAAGGAAATTGTCCCAAGTTTGGAAAGTAGGCTCCCGGTTCTCGTACCATGTGCGAGCGCTATTTTCCATCGCGAAATACGCACGCCAAGCATTTGTTGTTCGCTCCAGCGATTCACCAGAGCAACCCGTTCAAACTGTTCGAGCCCGTCCTCGACATAAGCACCCCACGGAACATTTCAGGCACGTGAGGATGCTCAAGAGTCACTTGGGAAGGAAGGAGATCCGCTGATGTTGTAGGAGCTGCCATGCTGTGAAGAGGAAGAACAGTTGAGAACTCCGGACTTAGGCCTCGTAGGCGCCGGTTGAATCGGTGTACTGGAGTCGTGACGAGAGGCTGAGTCTGCGGACTGGGTGTACGTGTCCGAATATGGCTTTCCTGCATCAAGTTGCAGGCTCCGGCACCTCCACCACTGTCGTGACGTCAAGAGAGAGGTCGCGACGAAAAGGTCGAGAGAAGAGCAGCAGGTCGGTCTTTTTAATACCGCGCGCCAGTGAGCTCTTCTTTCTGCCTCCAGTATAAAGTGTATGCGCCTTCGCGCTGTCGTCTTCGTCTGTCTCATAGCACGCACGTGGCATTATAATGAATGTCTTGCGTTTATCATTCTCTTTCTCTGCCAAGCTAGAAATTGCGGGGCATGTGTGGCACCCGTTAGCATAGCGTCTATCGGTACCATCGAATCGAACATTCTACATTCAACGATACTGAACTACAGTGAAACCTCGGTGATACGAATCTCACGGGACCACCAAAAATATTCGTATCATCCAAAATCCGTATCACCAGAGAGCATGGAAAATTAGCATGCGACAAAAGAAAGCTGGAGTAATTTTTCATTTATTGTTTTTAAGGGCCGCAGCAACGTCAGGAACAAGCCTGAATGATTGTCAGTTAAGTTTTTAGATGTCGGCAATCATACCAGCACTAGTAAATATACGGTCCCTACGCGCGTATTTAATTAATGGACGAGGGCGTTGTGACCCGCGACAGAAGTAGCCCCTTCCAAATTTTAGTATGCTTTTTTGCATGACACCGCAGTACTGCAGCAAAAGTAACAAAAGAAGCGCTTTGACGCGATGGATCAAGGCCACAAAATTACAGAACCATGGTCCTGTGTTCTGGTTTTGTTATCGCATAGGTATTGGGATGTTTTTTGGGAGATTTACGACCGTGCCCGCACAAGTGCGACCTCAACGGTCGCGTATGTTGACGTTGTCAGGCCTGACTCCTTCGCCAACACCGTCCTCGCCTTCTTTCGGTCCTTGTCCACCTTTATAAGGGTTTTTTTACACCGTGATTCTGACAATTTGGCGGTGCGGCGCGCATGCCCACGCTTGTGTTCCCGCGCTCGCACGTGCTTGGGGCGTCTTCCGCGACAGCGCGGACAGCACCTCTTCGTACCTGGGTGGTAGCGTACGTTCATATGAAACGTCGCTGGGTGAAAAGCTGTTCGCAAGAACCACACTACATTACTCTGCAGGCCAATGGGCCTTGGCCGGGACCAACGAAAAATTCGTATCACCCCAAAATTCGTATGAGCTGTGATCGTATCACCGAGGTTTCACTGTATTCCGTCGACACACTACAGGAACCTACGCGCGGCACTGGCAGTAACATTGCAGGCTCCAGTATGTGCCAGCGCACTCTAGTGACCATTCCAGCTTTTCCAGCACTTCCCAGTGTGTGCCAGCGTCACAGCGGCCAAGCCAGCGTCCGTATGACCCAGCTCTTTCCCAGTGCGCTGACCGAAGTGCCAGTGAATCCCAGCGTGTGCGAGCGTTTCCAGTGTGATCCAGTGCCAAGAACGTACTAGTATCACGCTGGTTTGCTGGAGTGGCGCTGGTTTTTTCAATAGGGCGACTTGTTACGTTTCAGACTTTGTGTCTTTGTCAATCTGCATTTCAGTATTTTGGCTGTTAAAGAATTGTTAACAGAAATGCAAACAGGTCAAAAGAGCTTACATGGCGAATAGTATGAATTGATGGCCGATCTGATGCCGTTGGGCGTTACTTTTGCATCGTACTCCACAAATATGCGGTGCCATGTGAATGTACTCATTGCATTTTGATTTCTGCAGGAAAATTACATTTAGGAATTACAAAGTCAACCTGATGAAACCTTATGGATAGTTAAACATTCTTTTTTTCCGCATCTTTCTGGCTGTTCTCTAAAGAAATGTAAAAAGAATTTCAATGTTTCATTAAGTTTATTGCTTGCAGGTCACCTACGTGAAGCCGGCCGCGAGGACGTCGACAACACGCCCCACGCGTTGGTTCTTCTTCCTCGTGCGGCGAAAGTTCAAGTCATGGTGACTTTAAGCAACATCAGCAAGCGCATCGCAAACAGCGTTTCATTTGCGCAAGATGTGGGCGTAGATTCACCACATTCGACACGCTGTCAGGCATCTTACGGAAGACTATTAGGCCGTGTCGATGCATAAAAAAATTCCCGCCGTTCCTTTTGTCATTTTTATGTAACTAGTCCGTTGCAGGCGGAGTCGCCGCCTTGTGCAAGCTGCGCCCTAATGTCTGGGAATCTTCCAGATTACCTTAGAATCTCCTGATAGGCTTGAGCGCGCAAACGCGAACAGTTGAGATTATTCTCGAACTGACGTTGCCACCAGCGATAAAGCTCGAATGTTAGATGCTGCATGTATAAATACCGACGCGCTTTACCGCAGAGCAGATTATCGACTGCCGACGCTCTGTTCGCCGCTGTCAGTGTGCCGTGCGTATTGCTGTGGTGTGACATTCCTTTTCCAGGCCACAAGTTCGGCAAAATAAAGAGTTTCATCTTGGACACGCCAACTGCTGCCTTTATCGAACTCACGACCTCGTGACAATATTGTGACCGAAGACTTTTTGGTAACTTAAAAACGACATTTCCGTTGGATGGTCAGTGCGTTTTGTAGAAACTGTTCAACAAGATATAGGTGCCGTCGTACTTAGAAAAGAGGTTCCGCAAACCATGCTTGTACTTATTGAGTGAACCGTTAAAATACAGGCGTGTCAATTACACGACAACAGAAGGCCCTGTCTTCAGTATCTGTTCTCTACGAGCCGTCCGTAACAATTGAAAGTGTGCCAATAGTTCGACAACAGAATAAATGTGAACAGTAGCGCAAAAAATTCACACAGACGACGACAGAGCAAGACGGGACACAGCGCTAAACTAACAACTGAGTGTTTATTGCAGGTGATTGTATATATATGCACATGACACCGCGCGAAAGGAAAAGGAAAGGGGCGAGGGGGGCGAAGGAACATGCAAGGCCATCAACCAAGCATATCACACAAGCGGCTGACGTGACAAAAATAGCATTTCCTTTTCTGATAGACGGATTGAAGGACAACTTGCCGCGTCTCTATGTTTTATCTCTGCCGCTTCAATAATTTCCCGCGTTAGTTGATCCGAATTTCTAGCTAATGAATGCGCTCTGTTGAATAGTGGCTTGCAACCACAACGCGCACAATGCTGTTGTTAGTTGTTAGTTTAGCGCTGTGTCCCGTCTTGCTCGGTCGTCGTCTGTGTGAAT
The DNA here is from genome assembly GCF_013339695.2 of Rhipicephalus sanguineus. Classification (NCBI taxonomy): domain Eukaryota; kingdom Metazoa; phylum Arthropoda; class Arachnida; order Ixodida; family Ixodidae; genus Rhipicephalus; species Rhipicephalus sanguineus. The sequence continues at coordinate 99,656,881 of NC_051179.1, read as the reverse complement.
TTTTTGCGCTACTGTTCACAGTTATGCAATACCAACTAGCCCACCAGTCTGTCATTTTAGAAAACAGAATACCCAGTCTTGTGTACCTACACCCTACGAGCCAGCTGGTAAAATAGTGTTTTGCAATAGTTAGAAAAATATGAGACCCTTTACACTGAATCTGTGCTGCGAAGGAATGCTGTGCACATTGCCTCCTCAAACGACCTTCTTTCGGTGGTGAGCAGTAGTTGCTGCTCACAAACAACAAAGAAATTGTTGTTGACGACACCTCCGGCAATGATGCATTGGAAATATATCGTAATAATCAACAAAATTTATCTTATTAAATTGTACAGTAGCAGACATCTTGATCTATGAAGTATGTGACTTCATACTTCATAAAATGGCGCAAGAAGGTGCGTTATTCCCAAAAGCAGCGATGAGTCTTGAAAAAAACGCCAGGCCTGCGTGGAAAGCGCAGCACAGTAACAGCGAAAGCTGGAAAGAGCGGCATTTCTAGAGCCCGTTATAAACTGTCTTGGTCGCTATTAAGCCAAGTACACCACCAACGCACCCACTACACCAGAAATCATAATTTTTGTGATGTTGGGAAGCACCCACCAGGACATTATTCGTCATTCTGCGGAGAAGCGAGGTACCACCTGTAAGGCATTAAGTGCACTTTGTTGGTGCGACGGTTGATGACAATGAAGATTAAGACTGAGCCTTTTGTACTCGGTTGTAAGCCATAAACGACCCACCACTCACGTAATTTGCAATGTGTGACGCTCAGTCCTTATTTAACTCTCCCACCACGCTTTATAACATGACAGGAAATGGATAATGGGAGCCTTATAGGCTTCGTTGGCAACCAATAAAGTGCAATTGCGAGAAACCCACTACGCTATAAATCATCATTATTTTTTGTGAAGTAGGGAAGCAGCCACTATGCAATTTTTCGTCGTTCTGCGGAGAACCGTGGTACCCGCTAAACACCTGTAAGTTATTATGTGTACTTTGTTGATGCTGTGGCTGATGACGATGAAGGAATCACGGCAGAAACCTTTGTAATGGGTTGGAGGCACTCAACAACCCATTCGTTGCGCAGTTAGCATTGTGTGACGCCTGGTTATAGAATTCGCGTTGTATGACGCCTGGTTGTTATTTTGCACTTCTATCACACCACATTACATATGTTAATGTGGTTCCTTCCCAACATGAATCCTGTATAGGGTCTTTTTGCAAAGTAGTTTCTAGCACCGGCATGGCTCTTCTGGTTGACTTTCCATTTGCTCGTATGCATCTCTTAGCTGAGTGACCATCCTAATGAAGTGGGCTCTTGAGGAAATTATCGGCTCTGCGTTTCTTTGCAACATGCGCGTCTTCCAGAGGCTATGCATTCCAATGTGAAGAAGCATGCCGAATGGTACGTCATTACAACTCGCTGGCAAGAGATATGGCATGGAATGTGAATTTAGCAGAAAGTCTTTTTGAAGAGTTCGTTGGAGCACATCCCAAAATAAGAGTGCATCTCTGTAGCTTGTATGCGGCACTGGTGAGCTGCATATGTTTATCGCTATTCCAGCATATAATTGGTAAAGGCCATCACTCGCTATAGAGATTATTGCGAATTCTATAGTGCCGTCTGTTCGTCATTGTGTCGGGAATATAGTATAATCAACATATTAGATCTTTGTCTGTATTCAACTACGTCCAAGTGCTGTGTCTATGATGAATAAGTACCATGAAAGAAAAGACAAACACCGGCATCGCTCTGAGGTGGAGTACTGGGCTCCCACGCAGAGAACCCAGGTTCGAACCTCGTTCCATCCCGGGTATTTTTAATTTTTCTTATTTCGCGCGGTAGTGCTTACGGATACCGGCGGTGGCGTTGGCAGAGGCGGACAACTACGCCGCCAAAAACGGCCCTTGTTGTGATCTCATAACAGTTTTCGTTGTAAAACAAGCTGTCTGCAAGGTGATGCGCCAATATGTCCCTCCGCAAAAGCCATAGGGAAAGCAGGGCTTGCTCCTGCAATTGAATGAACAAAGCAATGCTATTTAGCAAAATATATCATTTAATGTCGATACTGCTTACGAAACAAATAAATACTTAAAACCACACAATTCATGGCTCGTACAAGGTTCAAAGGAGAAAATTCAAGGATATTCAAATGGCCTGTCACGCGTTTTTCAAGGACAAAAAAGCTGTATTCAAACGAGAATTTTTATTGCAATAGCAATATATGGACAATATCGACGGGTTTTTGCCGTCACCGTTGCCGTTGATTTTGCCATCGCCGTGACGTCCTTTCGGTATGAAGTCCAAATTGATAAGATCCCCCCGCGCATTGTTGTTCTACCATGGGCAAAAGCACGCGGGCGGGGGCGTTGAACGCGGCCGAAGGGGAGATCAAACGAGCCGGCCCGTTTCCGTCACTCCCCGCAGGGGCGTCTGCGCAAGCAGGCGTTTGGTGTGTAGCGACACCACGGACCCTAGCTAACGGGCAGCTTTCGACCCCCTCCCACGCCTAGCCGTGCGTGCCATTGCCGTGTCCTGGGAAAAGGGGATCCTGGGGGTTGAGCCAATGCCAGGTGATTGGACCTTTAAGGCCCCCCGGCAGAGGCAACACACCCCTTTGGCCCCGGCTTCACGCAGACGGCACCCCTGGGCTGACCCACCCAGGGGAAATTGGCAATCGCCTTTCCCTGTCCTTCTCTCCTTACACCTCTGCCTTTCGCTCTCAATTTATATCTACTTCTCTCTTCCGTTTACTTCCGATTTATCGTGGTGGCGAGGGTTAACCCTGTGTGACGTCACCAACCTAGATTATATCATATTTGGCTATAGTGGCAATGGACAGTTGGGCTCGGTGGTGGGTGACTGGCATTGTCGCCGAACAAACCAATATTTTTATGGGATCCTCGAACCCTTCAGCTGATCGTACCCTGAAAAGGGTCCGCACCGATGCATCATTTCTGCTTTCACCAAAAAACAAAGAAACGTTCCCGAAATTCCTATGTAATACATTGCGAACAAGCATCTACAAAGGCTCGAGCTATTTCACCGTTTTTGGTTGCTAAGTGTCTAAGGGAAACTATTGCAAGCGGCTATAAGGCTACTAAGATGGCAAGCGGGGATTCGCTCCTCGAAGTAAAAGACAAGGACCAGTATAACAAGCTTGCACACCTCGTGGCGTTTGGAAACAATCCTGTCTCGGTGAGCGCACACCGGACCATGAATACTGTCAAAGGTGTAGTGTCAGACGAAGATCTAATGGAACTCAGCGATGCAGAACTCCTGGACGGATGGAGAGATCAAAATGTAGTCCATGTGCAGCGCATCACAATCAGAAGGAATGACATCGAAATCCCGACAAAGCACATAGTACTGACTTTCAGCTCAACTACCTTACCCGAAACTCTGGAAACCGGCTATGTAAAACTGCATCTCAGGCCCTACATTCCCAACCGGCGGCGTTGCTTTAAATGCCAAAGATTTGGGCATGCGTCGCAGGGCTGTCGAGGGCAGCTTACCTGTGCAAAATGCGGAACAACGGGACATTCCGTTGATGATTGCAATCACGATGAGACGCACTGTGCAAACTGCGATGGCCCTCACCCTGCGTACTCCAGAGTTTGTCCAGCCTGGAAGAAAGAAAAAGAAATTATAACTGTTAAAGTCAAAGAAAACATTACGTTCCGTGAAGCACGACAACGTTTTCACCGTCCTTTGCAATAAAAACATCTTTCGCCGAAGTGGTGCAGCGGAGGGCGACACCACAACGGCTTGTGGCGGTTGCCCGGACCACGCGCAGCGTGCCGAGGCCAGCGCCACCCGCCCCAACGGCGGGAGTAGCCAAGGCTGCCCTGGCATCTCCGATCCTGACCACACCAGTGGCGTCGACGAGCTGCAGCAGCAGCCAAGGAACCACAGAGGCCAACGAGGTCCCATCGACGTCCGGCCAGGTGGGGTCCAAGACTTCGTTGCTAGATACGAAGTCTACGCAGCGTAGACATCGCTCTCTGGAGCCATTGTCCAGAGCCTCTCAAGAGGCCATGGACACCACTCCAAGTCAGACGGCGCAGGCAGCGCCGAAGGGGTGGCGGGACTCTCTCGACCTCTCCAAAAAAACACAAGACGCCAATTACGGGGCCTGAAAAAGGCCCCGTAAATTAATTGCACTTGCTGGTCCTTGCAATTCCTCTCTTCCAGTCACTTGTACCAGCAAATCTCACCTTTTAATTTCAAAATGGCTATTATTATCCACTGGAATTGTAGAGGACTGCTACATAATTTAGGTGACATAAAAGACATGATAAACACCTTCTCCCCTGTGGCATTGTGCCTACAAGAAACAAACTTGGGTGACAGGCACACAAACCTTTAGATGCGAAGTATCTTATGGCGGAGTTCAATCCGGTGGTGGTGGTGGTGGTGGTGTGCGGCGTGACCACCATTACTGCGCATGCGCATACCCTCACCTCTCCCCTCCCCACTACCCCTTTCCCACTCTCCCATCCCCTCTCCACTTTTCCACTCCCCTCCCCTTTCCACTCTTCCTGTGAAACGCGGGCTAAACATGCCGAAATTCTCTCCTGCGCAACGCCGCGATGAGCCCCAGCGCATGCGCGTCCCCTCCCCCTCTCTCTCCTCTCCTACGCTGCCCCCCTCTCGCACGCCTGCCGACCGCGTTCCCCGCTCGCCCTGTGAGAATTAACGGCCAGGCTATAGGGAAGACAAGACGTGCGTAGCGTTCCTCTTCGCGTTGCACGACGCGAGGTCGGTAGCATCCCCAAAGAACGCCAACGGAACGCGATCGTGCAAGTGCTCCGGCTTCGCATCGCCTCATGGTCCCCTTTAGCGGGAAATGGTGTAATTTTTTAAAGGACCTAACTGTCATATGCCGAGACCAAACCCAGGCTAGCAGGTTGTCTGGTGGCGTGGCTGTTATCGTACAAAGACGAATAACGGTTAACAGCCACATAGAAGGCGCATCGGTTACAATTTTAGCGCGTAGAAGTGTCACAATTTGCTCCGTCTATACCTCGCCATCTACGCCATTCACTGTAAGACATTTGGAGTTCATTTTAAACCAGCTGCTGGAACCTTTTATTGTAACGGGGGATTTTAACGCCCATAACACGCTGTGGGGAAGCACCGCAACGGATGGTCGAGGACAAATAATCGAAGATTTTATACTTGCGAGTGATGTATGTCTCCTAAACACTGGCACAGCCACATACTGCTCCCCAAGTACTGGAGCTATGAACTGCTTGGATTTAGCGTTGTGCTCCCCATCTATATTTACCGATTTTAGCTGGAGAGTCGTTGATAATCCCTAAGGTAGTGACCACAGGCCTGCCATTGTACTACTTGTGTCTCCACTTAGCATGATCCCCTGTAGACCACCGCGCTGGAAGCTTGAGTCTGCAAACTGGCCTCTGTTCACTAAAAAAGCTACTCTTGAAACAGAGATAATTAAGGGGTTAAGTGTAGATGAATTGAACGACAGGATCACTGCCTGCATACTAGCAGCAGCAGCAGAGCCTATCCCACAATCTTCTGGCATCTTTTGTAAAAAAGTAAAACCCTGGTGGAATAGCGATTGTAAACAAGCTAAAAAATTACAAAACAAAGCGTGGGGGACCTTTCGCAGATATCCCACGCAAGAAAATCTTCTCATAATTAAAAAGCACGAGCAAAAGCGAGATATGTACGCAGGCAAGCAGAAAAAGTATCTTGGAAACAATACGTCTCCTCCATGAATAGTTCAGTAACGTCCAAGAGAATGTGGGATCAGGTGCGTAAGTTTAGGGGCGATTGCACCTGATACACGCTTCCCATTCTCTCTCTACAGCTGGCAGCCAAAGAAACTTGCAGGAACAAGCAGACATATTGGGCCACCACTTCCACACAATATCCAGCTCAGCGAATTATTCGGCAGCTTTCCAAAATATAAAGAATCTGCTGAAATACGAAAGCTTCCAATCACATGAGGTTCTGACAAATTATACAACAACCCGTTAACGCTTCTTGAAATCAATAGGGTGCCCACTGCAGGCAGAAATACGGCACCTGGCCCTGATAGAATACATTATGCGATGCTCGCTCACTTGTCCCCGAAAGCAGTAGAGGCCCTGCTTCGTTTCTTTCACATAATCTTGGAAACAGGTGAAATGCCAAATAAATGGAAAAAAGCAATCATAGTCCCATTTTTGAAAGCCGGAAAGCAACCCACATTAGCGAGTAACTACAGGCCGATTGCGCTTACAAGGTGCCTTGCAAAATCGTACGAAACCATCATAAATATTTGACTGACATATATCCTTGAAACAGAGCATTTGTTGGATAGCCATCAGTGCGGGTACAAGAAAGGTTGTTCAACAACTGATCACCTGGTCCGATTAGAAAATGAAGTACGCAATGAGTTCCTACACAAACACCACTGCTTAACTGTCTTTTTCGACTTTGAAAAAGCGTATGACACGACATGGAGCTTCGGAATTTTGAGGGACTTGACAGACTTGGGGATTCGAGGCAAAATGCTAAACTGTCTCTCCAGTTTCATGTCGAACCGAACATTTCAAGAGCGCCTTGGCACGGTCCTATCAGGTGTGTTCATTCAAGAAAACGGCGTGCCTCAGGGCTGCGTTCTAAGCACAACGCTGTTTGTAGTCAAGATGAACTCGGTTAACAGGAACGTACCTACCACACTAATGCACTCACTTTACGTGGATGATCTTCAGATCGCGTGCCGTGCATCAAATATGGCAACCTGTGAACGTCAAATTCCAATTACTTTAAACAAACTCAGCAAATGGGCATGTGAAAACGGGTTCCTGTTTTCCTCGGAAAAAACTGTTGCTGTTGTTTTCTCTCAAAAGAAAGGCTTACAACCGGACCCCATCCTGAAACTAAATGAAGCAGTATTGCCCGGTGAAACAAGAACACAAGTTTTTAGTCATCGTATTTGATAAAAAATTGAACTTCGTTGCTCACATCAACTGCCTGAAATTTAAAAGAAAGAATGCGCTCAATGTTCTCAAAGTTCTGTCCCGCAAGCGCTGGGGCTCTAACCGTAAGTGCCATAACCACTAGGCCACCGTGGCGGTGATTTCAGTTGGTGATTCCATATGCATTTAGTTGCCATAGTGCCACATCCGAAACCAGTCAGCGACATTGGAAAATGCTGTTGCTGCCTTCATGAGGCCGTGTATGCCGATACAGCCATCTCCAACAGCTCGCCTGGCATTCAGCGTACCGAGCGTACCTCACTTTGAAGACCACAGTCCTGACTGCCGTCGACATCAGTGCGTCTTCGTAGTGAAACACAGCCGGTGACTTTCTAGCGACCTTGCGTCCATGTTGCGTCTGTAGCGAAAAGCAGAACGAAAAATTAGGGGACCCTTAAGCTTCGCCTTTAAGTGTGTAACGCGATAGCGATTTCTGGGCCCTAGTGCATCCCCTACGTCTGTTAAACAGAATCCGCGCACTGCGATATGCGCCGTAATAGGTCGAACGCTTTGAACCAGGAGCAATGATGGGAGGCCGGCTTTAAACCACCAACTCTGAACGTTTGTAATGGGTGGGCCTTGAAAACACCCCCTCGTTTCGCAATTCGCATCTTTCGACGCCTGAAGTGATTGTTCGCTTCCGCCACGCTATATTAAATGTGCAGAATAACCGTGACTTTGTGGTATGTCGCCTGCTTCCCACCCAGACCCAGACGGCCCGGGTTCGATTCTCACTCGGACCGAAGTTTTTAGTATTTATTTTATTTCGAGTTTTCTCCATTTTTCGGTCACGGATGATTTTTCGCTCACAACCAACGACGCCGTCACTGACGCCGACGGCGGATTTTCTGCGAAACGAGCTCTCGAAAGCTATCGCGTTAATAATGTTGCTACATCGAGTTACAGAAGCCAACTGTTTCATTCCCACGCTCAAGTGCTCAGCCCGCTCGCGCCACCGCTGCCTTCTTTGTCGTCGCTGCCTCGGCACACCAGCACGCAACAGCGGCAGGGCTCCCTCGCAGCTCCCCCTGCAATCTTGTTTAGACCAGTGGAGCCTCTTTTACTTTGTTCGAGATGGCTTCGTGAAAGATGGCGGTTGAAGTAGAATGCTGGTACCATTTACAGAGGATGCATATACACAAAGTTGCTTGAACTGCGTGCGACAGTAGTACGTCTCATGGATATTTGATACAAATGAAACATCGCACTTGAGTCCTCTGAGAGTTGCCTTCTTCTTTGGAACTCGTGTTTCAAGCTCCAGGCGTGCCTTCGTATAGCCTCTCGATCGTTCTGCTTGCCTAGATCTCATTGCGTGCCCCATCAGACTGCTCGTCCACCCACGTTCTTCTTGCACCCTGAACCCATGCGCTTACCCGACGCTGCAAAATAGGATGGCGTCATTCCGAAAACGTTTAAGTGATGCCAGCTTGACCACACGGTTTCATCCTGGTTTCACGCTGTGACCACACGGTTTCATCATTCGGTTCACGGTCAAACATCCTCACAGCTGCCTTGATCAACGCACGCTTGTACACCGTGATTTTCTTAGTTGAAGAAAACGGAAAGGAAGAAGTCGCAAGAATTCTTATCGGCAACAAGAATCCAACCTACACATAACGAGTCTCACCGAAGTCCCAAAAGGTACAAGGTGTGTTGAGTCGGGCGCTGACAGGTCGTGGTGCGTTGAGGAAAACACTGGCGGTGTCGATGTAGCGATCGCTCGGGGTCTGGTGCAGTATGGTCATTCTGACGCTCGCGTCTGCCCGACTGGCAGAGCTGCAGACTGATTCGACAATCGTCTGCTCGGACGGGCGTTGTCGGCGTTTCCAGGTCCTCGAACTTGCTCATTAGCTTGAGTCCGAAACCCAACGGCACGCGTGCACACTCTTCGCCTATCCCGTAAAACGATTTCCCTTTACAGCGCTTTTCTTTCCTCCAAACTCTAATGAACTTCTTTTGGTTTCGGTTCGAAAAGGTCTTCGGCCACGACATCAACATTACATCAACGACACGTGACCGCCGATAATCCGGCAGGCAAGGAAAATCTAGGAGGCTGTGACCCTGCAGCGCTGCTCAATATGTCTCCGTCCGCATCGCGTCGTCTGCTCGGCGTAAAAACATCGTCTGCGCGCAGGCGAGTAAAAGCGAGCAGACGGCAGCGCCGGAAAAGTAAACATGGCGGCACCTGTGGATGCAGTTTCCTTCCGCCTCGAATTTATCACGTCGTCGTCCTGCGCTATGTGGTCCGCAAGTTCAAAACCTACGCATTTATTTGCTTTATATTCGCGTCCTGAAGCTTCGAGAGCAATGTACTCGTCGGTATTTTGCATTGTTTCCAAGATTCATTCTCATACTGTCGGAGACAAGGCTTAGCAGGCGTGGGTAAATAAACACAGCTGATCGCAATAATAAAGACAAAGCATACCTGACGCTTTTTCTCCAGCGTGAGCTGACACAAAACGATGGCCGATTTTGCCATTAATTTGTTGCTGTGAGGACAGTGGGTGAGTAGCAAGCGCGAGTTCGGATCGAAGCGGGCTGCCGCGTCTGCATGGGGGCTGCCATGTTGCCTTGTAACACCAGCAACTGAAGGTTCCTAATACAACAACTAAGGGCATACACCATAAATACGAAGTAGATTAAATATATCGCTTATCGTTGTGGCGTGGTACGTATCAAACAAACGCAAATGTCTCAGCGGTTTCAACTTTGAGGCGATTACATTTAGAACTATGTTTTGCTGCGCAAGCATGTGACTTGCTTACACCCTGCTTCAACCAGCTTGTGTGGTACAGCTACGGCCGCTTCGCTGGCTCAATGCGTCGGCTGGGGCAAATGGTTGGGGGGAAGGCCAGTTACGATCTGGCCAGTCTGGTCTACCAGCGCAATTGCACTCTCATTACAGTATCTATTTCATACGGTATCTATTATTCCATTTGTTGCTTTCATTTATAATTTTTTACCATTCTGTATTTTTCAAGGCATCTTCCAAATTTTATAAAACGAATTCTTAGCCAATCCCCCAGAGTGGGTATGTGCCATGCTGGATAACAGTAAACCCAGCAGGCTTTTAACGTAATGCGTTAGCTAGCAAGCCCCGTGCAGTGGGCACCTCTCTCTTCCAAGCGTAAAAGCGGTATCTGTTAGTCATGGCGGCAAAGAGACACATCAAGTCAGAGCGTACCTTTGTCAAACATCCAGGCCAGCGCCGTCGGTCTCACAATGACGGGACTGCGAAGGAAACAGACCTTGAAGCCTTGGCCGAGACCCGTGAAGAAGACGGTAATAACTTCTCGCGCTAACGTCACTGAAACAGCCGCGTTAGAGCCGTCACGTTGGTGTCACGTTAGTGTCATCAGTACACGTTAGTGTCATCAGTACATCGCATGCTGGTTCTTTCACTACTCATGCACAGAGGCCCAATTACGTTCCAGCAACGTCGTTATCACACTGGAGCAAGTTAATCATCGCGTGATTATACTAGTTGGACGTCATCTAAGGCGCCATGTCAGAGCCATGTTATTCTTCCATGACGTCACGTGCAAGCTATTGATGCCTTGACTTGGGCGAGTTTTTACATACTCGGTGAAATGCAGCGTTTGTCTGTACCGATCTGTGCCTCCTGTCTTCGTCTAAGCCGCGCTGCTTTCGTTCAAGAAATTCGAAGCGCCCGAAACAGTGTAAGGAACGCCTGTACTAGTACGGCATAGCCGCGATAGGGCCCAGTTGATTATATAATAGACAGCCTTGGAATTTGGTTCGCAGATGTTGGACTTGCTAGATTTGTCGGGTTTGCTTAAGTGTGCCGTACATGCTCTTGGCATTATTGCCTGTTAGTTCTCAATAGGCTTCCAAAGCAACGTCGAGCGGCGCCACTGATCTTATCACAACTGGGGGCATCGACGGCTACAATACTGCCGCCCCCACTTCCGCGAACTCGCAGACCTCTCGGGTTGTATATGTGGTGTGTCACAATGTAATTATTGCTGACTAGCAGTGCTCTAGGCCGAATGAGCTCTTACAAAAATTCTTATTGAGGAATTATTGAAACACCTTTGGTCAATGTTGACATATAATATTGAAGAGCAGTTGTCCGTCCATTGAATAATAATTGATTTCAATGTTGACACATACGGAAAATCGGCCACCAAAATTTTACTACAATTTTATTGACAGAGATGTTGAATAGTAGTTGACTTGTTATTTAAAGTACATTGTGCATTGAGAATTCTTCCTGACTGTTCTGTTGAATAATTATTCACCTATAGGTAAGTGCCGGTAAGATGCAGCTGTTATATATCTTACTTTTGAGCGGTAGTGGTAAACTACCATTCATGATTTTCGCCCCGCCACGGTGGTATGATGGTTATGGCGCTCGACTGCTGGCACGAAGGTCGCGTGATCAAATCCCGGCCGCGGCGGCTGCATTTTCGATGGAGGCGAGAATGTTTGAGGCCCCTGTGCTTATATTTCGGTGCACGTTAAAGAACTCCAGGCGGTCTAAATTTCCGGAGCCTTCTGCTACGGCGTCTCTCATAACAATATCGAGGTTTTGGGACGTTAAACCCCCATATTATGATTTATGTTTTTTTTCTAGTTACTTTCTTCTCACGGTTGGGCTTTGTGGTTACTACCTGTGCTAAGTAAACCTATGCCTTCACAACTTCCGGTGTCTCGCTACCTAACGCGAAGCGCTGTTCTATCCCGTGACTGTTGCACATTACATTACTTCTGACCATTAATTTTGAGACCTACTCTTCTGCTTTCCTTGTCCGATTCTGTGATGATGAGTTGTACTTCGTCCCCTGAGTTACTGATCAATGTAATGTCATCGGCGGCTCTCTTACAGTAAACATTAAACTGCTTCTGTAAGGACACGTTTTACTTTCTTGTTATACTGATTCTTATGATGTAGGGATAAACCACGTTTTTTTGCCGAGCCTGGTGCCGCAAGTGTCACCACCTTGTTATAAATGAGACGCTCATAGCATCCATCCATTCATCTATTGAACAAAGAGCAGCAGAAAGGGGAGTGGAATTATGGCATTCATTCATAGAAGTACGAGTTCGCAAATGGCTAAGCAGTAGTGCTCGAACAAAGAGTGCATGATCTGGGTCGGCATAGCGGCTGCCGCTGCTCTTCGGTTCCCGCGTGAAATTGGCGACGACGGTACGGCCATGTGGGCTGCATCTCTCGCAGTGCATTACAGACGCTTTCTGGGTCTCTGTACTTATTATCGACGGTTTATCGCGGACTTCACACGCATCGCGTCACCTTTAACTCGCCTGACGAGAGACGACATTGCCTTCGAGTGGAATGACAAACAGGAAGCTGCGTTTATTGATGTGCACCAACGTCTTCAAACACCCCCAGTGCTAGCCCACTTCGACAAGCAAGACCCCATGATGCTTCCCACTCACGCTAGCAATGGAGGTCTGGGAGCTGTACTAGTGCAGCGACAGGAAGACACAGAAAGAGTGATTGCCTACGCAAGCAGAACGCTAACACGCGCAGAGGCTAATTATTCGACAACAGAGAAAGAATTCCTCCACGTGGTTTGGGCAGATACGAAATTTCGCCCGTATTTGAATGGCCGCCAAGTTATTAGCGACCATCATTCACTTTGTTGGTCGACTAATCTTAAAGATCCCACCGACCGATTAGCGCGTTGGAGTCTGAGGCTGCAAGAGTTTGATATGATGGTCATACACAAGTCAGGCGAGCGACATATGCACGCCTACTGCCTGTCCCGATCACCAATACAGTCGGCTTCTCTACCTGGTGAGGATGAAACTCCATTCCTTGGTGTCCTCGGCCCTTCCGCCATCGTGCAACAACAACATGACCCCCGAGTTACTTGGTTGATATAATTACTTAGACGGACGGTCTCCAAGTGCACCCAGAGTTGTTGCAAGAATATTGTCATCATTTTGTCTATGCAACAGCGTCCCATGCCACAACGAGGTGACTTCTGGCCACTAAGGCTACACACGCACGTTGGCAAGAGTTCGGTAAAGATACTACTAGCCAAGACTCACAATATCCGTGAAGCACCACATTGGTACTTGCCTCGACTGCCAGCGACGCAAGTCAGCCCCGACTAAGCCAGCCGGTCTGCTGCAACCCGTTCAGGTTCCACGAACACCGTGTGACCAGATCGGAATGGATATTTTGGGTCCACTTCCTATTTCTACTGCAGGCTATCCAAAGAAGCACTGGAGCGGAGGTCGCGAGATTTTTCATCAAAAATGTACTGCGACGTGGTGCACCAAGCGTCGTGATAACAGACCGTGGAAACGCATTCACGGCAGCTCGTTTAGACGACGTCTTGATGCTAAGTGGAACGACTCATCGTAAGACCACCGCCTACCACCCGCCTAAAGAAGACGACCGAGGACATGCTTTCCATCTCCGTGGATGTCCAACATAAACACTGGGATAAAATCTTGCCCTACATCACATTCGCATACATAAAGCTAAGCAAGAAACGACTCGCATGACTCCATTCAGTTCGTTCACGGACGGGAGGTACGGACGATGCTGGATGCGATGTTACTACATAAATGGGATGACACTGGCAAGGATGCCGACATGTTTACTCAACGCGTTGAAGAAGCTACGCAGCTCGCACGCTTGCAGATCCGCCAGCAACAAGACTACGACGTAGGCCGCTATAATGCCCACCGCGGAACCGTAACCAACGAAACCAGCGACAAAGTGTGGGTTTGGACGCCCGTAAGAAAACGTGGACTATCCGAGAAACTGTTAAGGCGATACTTCGGACCATATCGATTATCGCGACAGCTGAGTGAAGTCACCTACGAGGTCGTACCCGACAGTCCCTATTGCACGAGGCGTCGCCGGCACCGCCTGAACTTGTGCATGTAGTACGCATGAAGCCGTATGTCAGCGACTGACTGTGCGTTCCCATAAAACGGCGGTCCTGGTTGAGCAGCGGGGCGATGCTCTTTTTAAGGAGAGGCAAGTCACACGTCTGTATACATAAGAGAATGACAATGGGAAGGTTTTAGAGACTCTGGCTAGTGGGGCAGTAGGTTCTGAAAAGACGAAGATGTTTTTCTGTACAGCTGGTTTTGAACACGCTGTTTCGCTGTCGCAAGTTGTTCTTGTGCTTTCTTCGCGTTGCACCGCGACAATATAATAATTTCACATTTACAGTCTGCGAGAAAACTTTCTATGACCGCTGTCCCAACTCAACATGTGCTTCGCACAAGGGCTTGCACTTGCCTTCTTCTGGATGTGTCTTGAACTTAAAGGGGCCCTTCAACACTTTTTAAAGTAATGGTTTCATTAAAAGAGCTTGTTCCCTCACAAATCAACTGCCGCAAAAGTTTTGCGGATACGTCAAGTACGAGCGCATTTATAGGGATTTGCGACATGCTTCAAGCGCTTTCTCTCTACTTTTGTAACAACGCTATCGGGGGGGGGGGGGGGTGGCTGAGGTGGATGACAAGAGGCCAAGATTAGTCCCTTCGTCAGCGTCCGTCATGGCCTTGAGCAATGTTCTTTTTTTTTTCTTTGAACGCGCGGCTTACTTTCGTTTGATCGTGGGTGCTAGCGCGGGCCCGTGGCGGCATACCGCGGTTGCCGCAGTAACTAAGCACATCACCATGCTCAGCCAATGGTCCTGGACTTTGGGTTTATAGCGCAGTCATTTGGGTTTGTCGCATGATTTGTCGAGGGAAGGAACGATTTCTAGCTGACTGAGATTTATTTGTAAGTTCGAGGCCACGTGCTGCACTATATTGTCTCACTCGCGAATTCTCAGCAGCCAGGCAATAGGCTCTCTCTCCCTCCCAGGAGCTTCAACTATCGATTGGAAGCCTTTTCTGACCATGCTGAAAAAGCGTTGCAGGGCCCCATTAAAATCCTATGCGTCTAGCTGAACAAGCTCAGCGCCTGCACACATAGCACAACTATTTCCCCTGTTGCGCCACTGAAATCATTTAGAACGACTACTGTGTGGTGATCGGTCGCAAGATGTGTTTATATCAAGCTTGACTCCACAATTTCCAGCTTGTAATAAATTGCCGAACATTCCTTTTGGCATGCCAATTAATGTAGCCGGTGGACGGTGATGTGTCCTAAACATATGTGTAACGGCGAAAAGTTTGGAAATTATCGATTCGTTAATTAGCCTTCTTCACATGCGACGGCAGAGCGGTGTTTGCGGTGATCCAGCGGCAACGCGATGCGCGGCTTCGCTTCCCATGCACCGCGCGATGCCTGTCTCTAGGACATGCTGGGGCGGACAGCGCCTATTCCTCAGGAGGCAGGCCAGTGCCCCTCTCACGTTCTCTACCACTGTGCAGACGCTGGCCAGTAGTTTCTTGCTGTGGTGGTTTTGATCACAACAGCGTTGAGAAGCAAGCTTTGGGACTTGCGGAAAGACCACAGCGCCAGTTTTGGAGCAAAGTTGCGGTTATGTTAAACAGGATTGAGTGGTTGAACGAGTGGCTAATTGTTGCCGCTCAGCAAATTGGTGTTAAGTAGTAAACTTTCTTTGCGATAACATTTTTCAATGTCATGGAAGCCCGAATGATAAACATAAGACCACCGATTAAGCCATAAATATCACTGAGGTGCAGAAACCACGATGATAATGTTTGATCCTAGGGTCGACAGCTGCCATACGTCATGAGCCGCCGCGGTAGTACAGGGGTTGCGGTGCTCGGCTGCTGTCGCGGAAGTCGCGGGTTCGATCCCAACCGTGAAGGTCGCGTTTCGATGGGGCCGAAATGCTGGAGTACCTTATATTGTGCGATATCAATGCACGTTAAACAAACCCAGGCGGTCGATCGACATTTCCGGAACCATCGACTAAGGCGTGCCTAAAGATTATATCGTGGTTTCCGCAAGCAACAGTTGTGTACCTTTGCTGGACATAGCCATTAAAGTTGCAGGGACCTCAATAATGAAAACAGAGTCAGTTAAGCATTGGTGTTATCCTTGATATTCCCGTTGTAACGAGAAAAGCTTAAAACATACACAACGGTGGCGAATAAATCGCCTTTTCCTAATGCGAATCTCTGCTTTCCATACTGCAGATGCCTTCCCTGAAGAAGCAGACGGAGAGGCCAAGCCTTCGACTTCTCGTCCCACGAAAGACCCGCCCGCCGTAAGGACCCGACCAACGCCAAGCCACGTAATTATGCCATCGTCACCATCTTTAATATTTCGACTAGTTCGGCGACCGCTTAAAAGGGCAGTAACTGAAGGCGGAATTGCCGCTAGGGTCGCTGGAGATTCAAAACTAAAGCAGCCAATGGCCGGACCCGCCGCCGTGCCGACAAAGCCGTGCGCCCCGCGCCCGTCGCGGAGGCCGTGCACGCGCCGCGACATAGCTTTGAATTCCTTGAAAGTTCAGTTGTAGCATGAAGCGAGTGTTGAGCGCGGGTGCCAGGCTGGTCGTGCAGGCAGGCCATGCTTGGGTGACACCTGTAAGTCACTCACATGATACAGACACTAGGCAGCAGGATCTCGGCGGGAGCGTCACGTAGTCAGCTCCTCGCAAACGCTTGTGTCGGTCATCAGTGGTGGTCGTGGTGGTGTCGACATACGGTTGTGCGAAAAACGTCACAATACCGTCCGAGATGTTGATGACAGCGTCGTACTCTCGAAGAAAATCCATACCCAAACTGAGCTCTTTACAACATTTAGTAAAATGCAAAAGTGGCGACGAAGCTGGAATCACCGATCACGAAGCGAGCGTTGCATCTACCCGTTGGAGTCATTAGCTGACCACCATCACTTCTTACGTGCGGCCTTGACCGCGGCGTCTAGACCTTCCGAAGATGGTTGGCGAGCTTTGGCCGCATAATTGAAAAGTCAGCGTCTGTGTCAAAAGGCGCTGTCACGTGATGTCCGTCTATGAGAACGCCAAGATCGGCACGTACAACTTCGTCGGAATTAGTATTCGTTGTCGTCGTAGTCATCTTCATATCACCTTCTTGCGGTGTTCGGGGTAATTTTCGGCGTGTGGACGATTGGCAACCTTGCCCCCGGAGGTCGCAGCAGTTAGGTTCCCCGGCGCGGGCTAGATGAACGGCCTCTGGCGACGTCAGCGTTGCTCTGGCGCTTCGGGGAAGTGTGGTGCACAGGTGACGGAGATTGCCAACGACGACTTGGGGCTGGTCGACAGGCGACAACAGTCGTGGGACCCACGCTCTTCAAAGCGAAAGGAAGCGGGACGAGAAAAGTTGCCAAACCCTGCATCTCGATGACGGCAGTGCGGGAAATGTGGCCTGGTTCCCCACAGTGGAAGTTAAGGGGTCGACGGTTAGCTATGCGCCACAAGTCGGTTCTGCGAACTGGTGATCGTCTCACAGAATCCCATTGCGACCAAAGCATGGCAACGGGCGGTGGCTGGAAGGGCGCTGCCTCAGGTGAATGTGGAGGACAACGCACCACTTTAACATAGCTTAGTGGATGTGGCTCAGTACATGGTGTGGATGAAGTAAAGGCTTGCCGCAGCTCCTGGCGCCCGTTCTTGGCAACAGAAGCAACTGGCGGGTCGGTAGAAGGAACGCTGAGTGCCCGAAGTTCCTCACAAAGTATTTCCCTGATCATTTGTAGCAAGGAACTTTCGCCAACGGCAGTGTTCTGAGCCGCAAAATGGCGGTATCGTTGCTGCAGTGCCCGCTCGATAACAGTCGCCTTCTTTATACATTCGTCTGCTGTTGCCGGATTTCGTACGACGCCTGCGAAGAACGGTTCCTTGACGCCCTGCATCAGATGACGCACCTTCTTCCACTCAGGCATGACAGGGTCAGCTTGGTGAAAGAGGCGAGTCATGTCCTGTGCGAACCTGGCAACGGCTTCGTTGGGTTTTTGCACGCGGGCTTCAATCAGTTGCTGTGCGTGATGCCGCCTGTCCGAGCTCTGGAATGTTTCTAGTAGCTTGTGAAGGAAATTGTCCCTAGTTTAGAAAGTAGGCTCCCGGTTCTCGTACCATGTGCGAGCACTATTTTCCATCGCGAAATACGCACGCCAAGCATTTGTTGTTCGCTCCAGCGATTCACCAGAGCAACCCGTTCAAACTGTTCGAGCCCGTCCTCGACATAAGCACCCCACGGAACATTTCAGGCACGTGAGGATGCTCAAGATTCACTTGGGAAGGAAGAAGATCCGCTGATGTTGTAGGAGCTGCCATGCTGTGAAGAGGAAGAACAGTTGAGAACTCCGGACTTAGGCCTCGTAGGCGCCGGTTGAATCGGTGTACTGGAGTCGTGACGAGAGGCTGAGTCTGCGGACTGGGTGTACGTATCCGAATATGGCTTTCCTGCATCAAGTTGCAGGCTCCGGCACCTCCACCACTTTCGTGACGTCAAGAGAGGGAGGAGGAGGATACAACTTTATTGACGCCATGAAATGGGTCAGGTGAGGTGGGGGGGGGGGATGGGTGCAGGGAAAAGGTAGCCGATGGGCCCTCGGGCCGCTTTAGGTGGCCGAAAGTCCTTGCGCTTCGGCGACCCCCATGGCCCAGTACACTATCCGGAGTTGGTCGTCCGGTCGTGAGCTGCGCAAAGCAGCCTCCCATCGCTCCTGTCGCTCAGCCCCCTCAAAGGGGAGATTTGGCTTATTTGGACAATGGCGATACATGTGATTAAAATCGGCTCGCGGACTCGAGCAGAGACGACAATGTTGTAAGACGTCACTCTGATGAATTTGGGAATTTATGAAGTGGGATATTAAAGTTCCCGTTGGGAGTCGGCGCCAAACGATTGGCTCAGCCCGGGACAGCGATTTATGGGCTGGTGGGTAGATCATACGGGAATTGCGGTAATGTAAAGTGATTTCATGACAGGTGAGTAGGAATTCCCGCGCGTTGCGAAAGGAAGGCAGACCGTCCACTGCCCGGTTGACGAGAGCTCGGGCCTGCTCATGGGCGGCTGTATTCCCGGGATGTCCACAATGCGCTGGAACCCACAAAATAGTGATTATTCGTTTAGGAGGTGGAACGAATTGTAGGATACGATAGGCAGGTGCATGAATTCGACGCATAGCAAAGTTACGAATGGCCGTTTTTGAGTCTGAGAATATATACTCCGCCTGGGTGTGAGCAATAGCTAAAGCGATCGCAGCTTCTTCCGCCTCGATTGGTTGAGCGACTCGGTCGAAAGTGGCGCAACAGAGTAGCTAGTGGGCATTATCGGAGACCGCCACTGCGAATGCAGGACGATGTGTAGATGCCGCAGAATACTCCCATCGTCAAGAGAGGGGTCGCGACGAAAAGGTCGAGAGAAGAGCAGCAGGATGGTCTTTTTAATACCGCGCGCCAGTGAGCTCTTCTTTCTGCCTCCAGTATAAAGCGTATGCGCCTTCGCGCTGTCGTCTTCGTCTGTCTCATAGCACGCACATGGCATTATAATGAATGTCTTGCGTTTATCATTCTCTTTCTCTGCCAAGCTAGAAATTGCGGGGCATGTGTGGCACCCGTTAGCATAGCGTCTATCGGTACCATCGAATCGAACATTCTACATTCAACGATACTGCACTACAGTGAAACCTCGGTGATACGAATCTCACTGGACCACCAAAAATATTCGTGTCATCCAAAATCGGTATCACCAGAGAGCATGGAAAATTAGCATGCGACAAAAGAAAGCTGGAGTAATTTTTCATTTATTGTTTTTAAGGGCCGTAGCAACGTCAGGAACAACCCTGAATGATTGTCACTGAAGTTTTTAGATATCGGCAATCATACCAGCACTAGTAAATATACGGTCCCTACGCGCGTATTTAATTAATGGACGAGGGCGTTGTGACCCGCGACAGAAGTAGCCCCTTCCAAATTTTAGTATGCTTTTTTGCATGACACCGCAGTACTGCAGCAAAAGCAACAAAAGAAGCGCTTTGACGCGATGGATCAAGGCCACCAAATTACAGAACCATGGTCCTGTGTTCTGGTTTTGTTATCGCATAGGTATTGGGATGTTTTTTGGGAGATTTACGACCGTGCCCGCGCAAGTGCGACCTCAACGGTCGCGTATGTTGACGTTGTCAGGCCTGACTCCTTCGCCAACACCGTCCTCGCCTTCTTTCGGTCCTTGTCCACCTTTATAAGGGTTTTTCTTACACCGTGATTCTGACAATTTGGCGGTGCGGCGCGCATGCCCGCGCTTGTGTTCCCGCGCTCGCACGTGCTTGGGGCGTCTTCCGCGACAGCGCGGACAGCACCTCTTCGTACCTGGGTGGTAGCGTACGTTCATATGAAACGTCGCTGGGTGAAAAGCTGTTCGCAAGAACCACACTACATTACTCTGCAGGCCAAAGGGCCTTGGCCGGGACCAACAAAAAATTCGTATCACCCCAAAATTCGTATGAGCTGTGATCGTATCACCGAGGTTTCACTGTATTCCGTCGACGCACTACAGGAACCTACGCGCGGCACTGGCAGTAACATTGCAGGCTCCAGTATGTGCCAGCGCACTCCAATGACAATTCCAGCTTTTCCAGCACTTCCCAGTGTTCGCCAGCGTCACAGCGGCCAATCCATCTTCCGTATGACCCAGCTATTTCCCAGTGCGCTGACCGAAGTTCCAGTGAATCCCAGCGTGTGCGAGCGTTTCCAGTGTGATCCAGTGCCAAGAACGTACTAGTATCACGCTGGTTTGCTGGAGTGGCGCTGTTTTTTTCAATAGGGCGACTTGTTACGTTTCAGACTTTGTGTCTTTGTCAATCTGCATTTCAGTATCTTGGCTGTTAAAGAATTGTTAACAGAAATGCAAACAGGTCAAAAGAGCTGACATGGCGAATAGTATGAATTGGTGGCCGATCTGATGCAGTTGGGCGTTACTTTTGCATCGTACTCCACAAATATGCGGTGCCATGTGAATGTACTCGTTGCATTTTGATTTCTGCAGAAAAATTACATTTAGGAATTACAAAGTCAACCTAATGAAACCTTATGGATAGTTAAACATTGTTTTTTTCCGCATCTTTCTGGCTGTTCTCTAAAGAAATGTAAAAAGAATCTCAATGTGTAGTTTTCATTAGGTTATTGCTTGCAGGTGACCTACATGAAGCCCGCCGACAGGAAGTCCAGGACACGTCCTACGCGGTGGTACTCTTGTACTGCATGCGCTGAGCAGTTCAAAGTCTTAAGTGACTTTAAACAACACCAAGAAACCCATCGCAGACCGCGTTACATGTGCGCGAGATGTGGTCATATCTTCGCCACATTCGACATGCTCAGCATGCATGTTAGGGAGGACTATTAGGCCATGAATGACGCATAAAAAATTCACGCTTTTCTTTTTGTCATTTTTATGTAACTAGTCCGTTGCACGCGGAGTCGCCGCCTTGTGCAAGCTGCGCCCTAATGTCTGGGAATCTTCCAGATTACCTTAGAATTTTCTGATAGGCTTGAGCGCGCAAACGCGAACAGTTGAGATTGTTCTCGAACTGACGTTGCCACCAGCGATAAAGCTCGAATGTTAGATGCTGCATGTATAAATACCGACGCGCTTTACCGCAGAGCAGATTATCGGCTGTCGACGCTCTGTTCGCCGCTGTCAGTGTGCCGTGCGTATTGCTGTGGTGTGACATTCCTTTTCCAGGCCACAAGTTCGGCAAAATAAAGTTTCATCAGACTCCAGAAAACAGTGGATAAGTATAATGCGGAATTAGATAAGGTCAAAGAAGACTGCATCTTTGCGGATATGTCGTACATAAGGCAGCAAGCCATGCATAAAGGCACATCAGCCGTCTTTCTGTGGAATCAAATAATTAATTTCAGACGCAAAAAACCCACATGGTCGGAAGACGTTGTGCGTCACTGCATCATACTGAGGCACCTGTCCACCAAAGCTTATGAACACGCCAGAAAAGAAGGACTGCTCAAGCTGCCTGGGAGAACAACCCTCCGAGAATTCATCGGAGGCGCGAGCGGAGAAACGGGCTTTTAATTCCTTGATTAGGCTGCGCTTAAAAGCACAGAGCGAAATTCTAACCTCGCCTGCTTCAAGGCATTGCTCCCTCATCATGGTTGAGATGCGCATAAAACCAAAGTTGCAGTACAACAAACAGCAAGATTGTTTCGTAGGCCATGTGGACGCAGGCGTGGGCGACCCGACGAATGAGCCCGTGCTAGCAAATTCGCTGTTTTGCTTCGTCATAAATGGCCTGTCAACATCGTACAGGCCATTGGTACTGTCAACATCGGACAAAGGGCCTCACTGGTAATCAACTGGAGCAGCTGGTCCGAACAGTTATCAAGAACGTGGAGGAATCAGGATTCAAGGTCGACAGACTCGTGGCCGACAACCACAAGACAAATGTTAATGCCATGAAAGACCTGTGCGGAGGATTTCTAACCTATAAAATCGAGCACCCGGTTGAGCCCGAGAGATTGTTATTTTTAATTAGACTGCTGCCACGTGCTGAAAAACATGAGGTCTCAATTTTTAGAAAGAGAAATTGGCCCCAACGGAGAAATCTCTTCCCGTTATTTGAAAAAGCTGTACGATCTGCAGAAAAATGTCATTGTTATAACCTGTAAGAAAAATAACCAGGAAGCACGTCAATCCAAACAATATTGAAAAAAATGCATGTCGGGCGTGCATTGGAAATTCTCTCTCCCAGTGTAACGGCGGCCTTAGAATTTTTGAGAGAGCAAGCAGGGCACAGCTGCGACGCCGCCTTTGCGGCAGCAGGACCAACGATCGCTTTCATGCGAAACATTTACCGCTGGTTTCTGCTGCATGACACGAGCAACACCTCAGAGTACATTCATCAGAACAACCCTGATGTGAGGCACTACGACGACCTCGAGGACAGCCGCCTCGAATGGCTCGAATTAACCGTTCCTATGTATATGGAAGAAATAAAAACAGGTCACCTTCCACACAAAATTTTTTTCACTGCAGAAACGTACAAGCGCTTCTTCTAACAACGTACTCCACGGTAGCTTTCATTCGGCATTTGCTTTCAAGAGAGAAGTTTTGCTTTGTGCTCACCAGTAAGTTTAACAGTGACCCTATTGAATCCCTGTTCGGTACGTTGAGAAGATCACTGGGATCGAATGACACCCTGGATGTGCGGTGTGCAATGTCAGGCCTCGAGAAGCTGCTGAAAACGGGAATAGCTGCCGTGAATGAAGGCAGCAACGTCCTACACGAACAACAGTCCGGACCAAGCAATGCGCTCCCTGCTGCAGCCCGCACACCCAGGGATCCATCTGAGCTTCCACGCGGCGGCACAGCCGTTCTCAAGCGTTTCAAAGTGAAAACTGTACCAGCCATCGTGCCAACCCTGCACGTTACGGCCACCGTGTATATGGGTGGCTACATCGCGCCCGTTGTAAGGGAACACATAGATTTTGATTACTGCTGGCAACTAACGAGTAATGTTCCCAGTAGCCAGCCGCTGCAACAGTTCACCAGGCAACAGGACAGAGGCGGACTTCTGTATCCCTCCGACGAACTTCTCGACGTCCTAGAGACGCTAAGAATGCTCGCTAGCCGTGCACTGCAGGAGAGACTTAATCTGCAAAGACCCCTGACATCCTTGCTAAACGTAGCTGTGCCAGCGCTGGTAGATTCAGCCCTTTTGAAATGCGCAAGTCTTGGCGACGACCAGCATCGCCAAGACTTGGCTGAGCTTGTGTGCTCCCGTTTCATTAAGCCCCTACTTGTCAACTACGCCTCAGCTGCAACCGACAGAAGCGATGCGTGCAAAAACTTGACTCGAAAACCTTTGTCGAGGAAGTACCTCAGGTTGTAATATGCCAGCACATTACTGATGCTGAGGATTACACATAGCAACGACAGCTCCTGAGAATTCAGCCGACAGGATGAACACGTCAGCCTAAAGTGCTTCCATCGGTAATATTATGTGGGTTTTAACGTCCCAAAACCACGATATGAATATGAGAGACGCCGTAGTGCACGGCTCCGGAAACTTCGACCACCTGGGGTTCCTTAACGTGCGCCTGAATACAACCACACGGGCCTCAACAAGTTCTTTAACGTGCGCCTGAATACAACCACACGGGCCTCAACAATTTCGGCTCCATCAAAAATGCAGCCGCCGCGGCCGGGATTCGATCCCGCGACCTTCGGGTCATCGGTCGAGTGCCATAATCACTAGGCCACCGTGGCGTTGATTTCATTGGTGATTCCATATGCATTTAGTTGCCATAGTGCCACATCCGAAACCAGTCAGCGACATCGGAAAATGCTGTTGCTGCCTTCATGAGGCCGTGTATGCCGATACAGCCATCTCCAACAGCTCGCCTGGCATTCAGCGTACCGAGCGTACCTCACTTTGAAGACCACAGTCCTGACTGCCGTCGACATCAGTGCGTCTTCGTAGCGAAACACAGCCAGTGACTTTCTAGCGACCTTGCGTCCACGTTGCGTCTGTAGCGAAAAGCAGAACAAAAAATTGGGGGACCCTTAAGCTTCGCCTTTAAGTGTTGAACGCGATAGCGATTTCTGGCCCCTAGTGCACCCCCTACGTCTGTTAAACAGAATCCGCGCACTGCGATATGCGCCATAATAGGTCGAACGCTTTGAACGAGGAGCAATGATGGGAGGCCGGCTTTAAACCACCAACTCTGAACGTTTGTAATGGGTGGGCCTTGAAAACACCCTCTCGTTTCGCAATTCGCATCTTTCGACGCCTGAAGTGATTGTACGCTTCTGCCACGCTATATAAAATGTGCAGAATCACTGTGACTTTGTGGTATGTCGCCTGCTTCCCACCCAGACACAGACGGCCCGGTTCGATGCTCGCTCGGACCGAAGTTTTTATTATTTATTTTATTTGCAGTTTTCTCGATTTTTCGGTCACGGATGATTTTTCGCTCACAACCAACGACGCTGTCATTGACGCCGACAGCGGATTTTCTGCGAAACGAGCTCCCGAACGCTATCGCGTTAATAATGCTGCTGCATCGAGTTACAAAAACCAACTGTTTCATTCCCACGCTCAAGTGCTCAGCCCGCTCGCGCCACCGCTGCCTTCTTTGTCGTCGCTGCCTCGGCACACCAGCACGGGACAGCGGCAGGGCTCCCCCGCAGCTCCCCTTGCAATCTTGTTTAGACCAGTGGAGCCTCTTTTACTTTGTTCGAGATGGCTTCGTGAAAGATGGCGGTTGAAGTAGAATGCTGGTACCATTTACAGAGGATGCATATACACAAAGTTGCTTGAACTGCGTGCGACAGTAGTACGTCTCATGGATATTTGATACAAATGAAACATCGCACTTTAGTCCTCTGAGAGTTGCCTTCTTCTTTGGAACTCGTGTTTTAAGCTCCAGGCGTGCCTTCGTATAGCCTCTCGATTGTTCTGCTTGCCCAGATCTCATTGCGTGCCCCATCAGACTGCTCGTCCACCCACGTTCTTCTTGCACCCTGAACCCATGCGCTTACCCGACGCTGCAAAATAGGATGGCGTCATTCCGAAAACGTTTATGTGATGCCAGCTTGACCACACGGTTTCATTCTGGTTTCACGCTGTGACCACACGGTTTCATCATTCGGTTCACGGCCAAACATCCTCACAGCTTCCTTGGTCAACGCACGCTTGTGCACCGTGATTTTCTTAGTTGAAAAAAAAACGGAAGGAAGAAGTCACAGGAATTCCTATCGGCAACAAGAATCCAACCTACACATAACGAGTCTCACCGAAGTCCCAAAAGGTACAAGGTGTGTTCAGTCGGGCGCTGACAGGTCGTGGTGCGTTGAGGAAAACACTGGCGGTGTCGATGTAGCGATCGCTCGGGGTCTGGTGCAGTATGGTCATTCTGGCGCTCGCATCTGCCCGACTGGCAGAGCTGCAGACTGATTCGACAATCGTCTGCTCGGACGGGCGTTGTCGGCGTTTCCAGGTCCTCGAACTTGCCCATTAGCTTGAGTCCGAAACCCAACGGCACGCGTGCACACTCTTCGCCCATCCCGTAAAACGATTTTCCTTTACAGCGCTTTTCTTTCCTCCAAACTCTAATGAACTTCTTTTGGTTTCGGTTCGAAAAGGTCTTCGGCCACGACATCAACATTACATCAACGACACACATCAGATAAGGCCGTGAGTTCGTGTGCACGATTCATCACAGGAACTGAAGAACTGCAACGACCGACGTTATTGCTCAGCAATAGCAATAACGTCATTTATTAACGGGCACTCAGCGACGGCGCACGGAAGCGACAGTCAAAAGCGGGGCGGCGCTCTGCACGAGGGGCGTGCTCTCAGAGAAGAGAACGACCCACTGGAAGGCGCTCGAGAGGACGACCCATTACTGAGTAGGCAACGCGTCGCTACACTATAATAAAGCATTATTTGTTCAAGTACCTATCGCAGTTTATTTCTTCATCACTATGACAAGTGATGCATGATGACTTATTTTTTTTATCACTAACAATAACACGTCTTTCAAAGCTTAAGGAGCAAGGGCGCAATCGCATGGTGCATCAGTCGATGGATGCATAATAGCCTGTGGTATTTCAGGTGCAAAAACCACGAGATGATCGTAGGAGTCGCCGTAGCGGGAGCTCCGCATTTTGACACATGGTGTCAGTGGCATAGGCAGAAATATTTTTTTTGGGGGGTGGGGGGACACGCCCTTGATCCGTCATGGGGTCTGGGCAGGTATATGCGGTCGAGTATGTGTCATTTTGTGCCATGTATTCCATGGTAGGAAAAATTTCGTGAAGGGGGGGGGGGCACGTGTCCGGTCTGCCACCCCCTGGCTATACGCCACTACATGGTGTCCTCCACAATGCAGCTGAACCACGTTGTCAAAATAATGCCTGAACCTGAGTTCACGCTTCTTTCTTTTTAAATATTTCCTGTAGCGCCAATACGCGATCTTTAGAAATACACGGGCTTCTTTTTTTTTCTTTTGATGATCGCATAATGACCAACAAAAGGCATTAAACATTTCATCCTGATGTCAAACGTCACTATCATGGACACTTTGTCAGTGATAGTGAACCCACAAGTGACTGTAGGATCCTAACTCATACCACTGCTCATACGAGCGTGTAGTCGCAGACACTTAAAAAGCGCGCCTTAGAACCATACGTAAGTAGCGCCCCCAACCAAAAGTTTCGCCAACAACCTTTTTTAACTTCTAAATGAATAATACAGTAAATTATAATTACGTTTACGCCTTTTTAAAACGTTTTAGGTTATTTTTGTTTCATATAAGATCCAAAAACGTAAAAACTTATTTAAAGACAACCCTACGTAAGTGGCGCCAAGACCGCAGTTCCGACGACGGCCGCTTCCCACGTGACCGCCGATAATCCGGCAGGCAAGGGAAATCTAGGAGGCTGTGACCCTGCAGCGCTGCTCAATATGTCTCCATCCGCATTGCGTCGTCTGTTCGGTGTTCTCACATCGTCTGCGCGCAGGCGAGTAAAAGCGAGCAGACGGCAGCGCCGGAAAAGTAAACATGGCGGCACCTGTGGATGCAGTTTCCTTCCGCCTCGAATTTATCACGTCGTCGTCCTGCGCTATGTGGTCCGCAAGTTCAAAACCTACGCATTTATTTGCTTTATATTCGCGTCCTGAAGCTTCGAGAGCAATGTACTCGTCGGTATTTTGCATTGTTTCCAAGATTCATTCTCATACTGTCGGAGACAAGGCTTAGCAGGCGTGGGTAAATAAACACAGCTGATCGCAATAATAAAGACAAAGCATACCTGACGCTTTTGCTCCAGCGTGAGCTGACACAAAGCGATGGCCGATTTTGCCATTAATTTATTGCTGTGAGGACAGTGCACTGCAAACGGGTTTGAGCCTTTTAGGGAGTTTTGGGCTCGTTGCGCAGCGTGCATCCTAAAGGTACTACGCAAAACCCCCTTCGAAAGGAGGTTAAAAAGGAGGTTCAAAAGGAGGGAGTGATTAGACGGAACTAAGGAGGTAAATTTGTGTTTTTATTGAACTCGTTTTGAGGGCTTGAACGGAGTGCATTGGAAGTTTTTCTGGTTCTTTTGAGAGCTTTTAAAGCCTCCTTTTGGAGGTAAAGTTGGTGTTTCTATGTAACCCATTTTGGGGGCTTGAACAGAGCGCATTGAGAGTTTTTCTGCTTCTTTTGAGAGCTGTTAAAGCCTCCTTTTATACGTGGCCCTAGAGCGGTCGCGAAATGAAAAAAAAAAGTATATTTTAGGCACTATATTACTTTTACCGGCCAATTCCCGCTACTATTCATCACTAGGATATAATAGAAAATGGACATCAAAGTATTTATGCACAACCATGACATTTGCATACAAGTACGCACGACACAGGAATCGAACTCGCGACCACACGCACTTAAAGCAAGCACTATAACCATTACACCACAGCGCCACCACTTGCAAGCTTGCTTTTTTCGTGGGCTTATATATGTACCAATGTATATACAAAGTGGCTGGTAACCCGTCGGCACAACTTCGAACTTCTGTTCTTGTACCATCGGCGTGTGTTTGCTCTTGCGGAAGGTCAATACATAATTTTTGGGTCGTCATGCAGGCCGAGCCGATCGACGTAAACACCCTCGGCTCCGAATTCTCCGGTTCACCGTGTCGTGCCGCTATAAAAATTATAAACGTGTGCCCTCTTCGCTCGCGCTAAATTCATGAATACCAGCGTGACAAAGGTATCTTCAGATGAGCGAACGTATGTGCATTCCATGAGCGTATGCTGTGGAGCAATTTTCGTTATTTCTGCAGCCGCGAACTGCGCGCGTCCAGGTGCGGCAGCGTGTTATGAGCGGTTCGAAGACTGCCTGCGTTCTCATATGAAAGTTACACACGCAGATGCCCGACTTAGAAGAACATTGTAACGCGCCTACATTAAGTGCATTTAATGCGCGCGTACTGCCGCGAGCTGCACGCAGGGGCAGCAGCGCGCTCTGAGCAGCTGAACAAAAATCTGTTTCCGCAATTAGCGCTTATTCGCAATGCACTCTTTAGCGCGGACCGCCTGCGTTCGCATATGAAAATTACACACGCAGAAAATTCCAGAGTTACAAGGACATTGTAACGCGCCTACATAAAGTGCGTTGAATGCGCGCGTACAGCCGCGAGCTGCACGCAGCTAGGGGCAGCAGCGCCTTCTGAGCAGCTGAACGCTTATCTATTTCCGCAATTAGCGCTTATTCGCAATGCACGCTTTAGCACGGCATTCAGTGATTCTCTATACCGCATATTCAGTATTTATTTGCTTTCATACTCGGATACTACCTACATTTCTTACTAATTAGCTTTTATTGTTAAGCATCACGCCACCGCGTTAAAGCGAATGTCTAACGCGTGCCCCAATGTCAAGGACAACCTCCCCAGTTTACCAGTGACAGGTCTCCCACAAAACAAAAAAGTTAATGTACTTGACCTTCTCTCTTGTGAACGTCCATGTGTACTTGGCCCTCCCCTCAGACAGATGATGCAGTACCCATTAAAAAAAAGCATATGCCCTCTTCCTCAATGGAACAGCTGTTCTTGAGAAAATATGGTTCTGTTGAATGACTTCACCACAGCAGCAGAGAGGTTGGCTTCCTTGCAATTCAGAATTTCACAATCGTAACACAGAAACACGAGGACTGTAGCAAATATGCAGAAAACTGGAAAAACTATCATATGTGCACTCCCTCGTCCACTTGCACACTACGTTAAACTTTATTTATACAACAGCAACCTTCAATTATGCTACTATTGATAAAAGATCACCCACTCTGCGTTAGAAAACAGTGATGACTTTCTGTCTAACTTTCTGTTGCCTATCTTCTACAACGTGTCATAATCTGTGAATCATCTGTTCAATGTGTTTGGTAATAAAACACAAGCAGTTACATTGAGCAGGCAGTGTTTCAGCAATTTGTTTTGCAAGCACAAATTCATTTCTTCAATTTGCATGCGCGACAAGTAGTCATACTTCAATTGATACAAGAGCCAGTGGTTGCAACATTTTATTGGAATCAAAACAGCAGCAGTTCTCGTGTCAATGTAAGGATATAGGTATATATTTCCATCGTCCTGCACAGAACCTACTCCCAAAACTGAACACGTGGAACAACATATACAGTACAGCCTAAGCACTATACATAATTCACAGCAGTAAACCAAAACGAAAGTAGGGTGTAAAATCTCATCATGATGCGCACTAACGTGTGCACTTCACCGTGCCAGTATGTAAGTACAATCCAAAGAAATAAGCAACCCAAGGAACTTGGTGTCAGCCTACACACGAAGGCAACTAATTAGTACAATAAGGCTAGCATCTATGAAACCGTGTAGACAGGCAGTTGTACAGTTTTTTATTGCATTAGTTTGCCCTATGGCATCAAAACATGTCGCACATGACTTTGGAGTTGAGTTTCCTACAAAAAAGCCCAAAATAGACCTGTGGTGTTGACTGTAGGTCCACTTACCAAGGTGCATAAAAGCATTCAGCAATGCCCACAAAATTACAAGGTTGCCTTCATATGTTGCTGTACATATTTACTCACAGATACCTGGAAGCCGTCGTAAATTTCTGGAAGTGCGCTTGGGAACTTGTCGGCATAATCACATGACTGCAATGTACCGATACATCTAATATGCATAACAAGTACAGCCATGCTTCAATGTTTTTATGCCAGCTAGTGCCATCTGTAACTCAAAAGTTCATCCTTAATTCCTCACTTGATGGCCTACGCATAATTACCACATTGAAAATAATCCAAGCACCATGGCTGCAACGTCAACTTGCAATTAGGCAATCACAGGCACAATAAAAAAATTCCTGTAAATAGTGACTGGTCGCTTTGCACATTGGATCCTAGGACTTGATATGCCATGAGGATGAATAAAAATTGACGACACATATATAGAGACTGTGAAACAGTCAGGAGTTCAGTTCATAGGTAAGGAAAACGTGAAAACGAAATTAGAACACATAGCAACAAAGGGGACGGAACGACAAACTACTAACACTACTAACTACTAAGTTGAACATGTGCTTGGCTTTTTTAGTCATGTGTGTTTATATCTTTCTGTGGTTGTGATTACACTTCAGTTACTAGTAGCGCATTGTCCTGTCTGCCCCCTTCATTCCTCTATGGATGTGTGATTGTTTAGTCTTGTAATTTTTTCGTACTATGTGTTTACATCTTTCTGTGGTTTCGATTAAACTTCAGTTGCTAGTAGCGCGTCATCCTGTCCCTTTCATTTCTCTGTGCTGTGATTTTTTTTGCACCCTCTTTAACTATGAATATACACCAACTCGCCCAACTGCCCCTGTTAAGACTTATGTTTGCTGAATAACACTGGGTCCACTCAGCGTCTTTTTAAACAATGCGAAATTTTCAAATGCACACGATATCAGAAAGGTTGCACGCAGTATTGCGCATAACACTCTGCATAAATACCAGTGTTGGCCTAAATGTGGTAAGATGTACGAGCTGTTCGACATAGTGTAAAGTGAGGCACATCAGGGTGTTCCCACAATCATGGGTGTCGGCAGGGGTTTGCACAAAGGGCACCTGCCGCCATCAAGACACACCAGCACTTGACCCCACCCAAGCTACACCAATGCTCTCCTGCTCACCAGGCCGACACGTTACGCCGCCTTGCACCCCCAAGACAAAATCCTGCCGACACTCATGCCCACAATACACTTGTATTGAACACAGACTGGTGGGCAAGCAACACTTGCTGCTTTGCCAGAAGTGTATTCCTGAAAATTACACAAAAAAGAAGTCCACTAAGATTTCTGTATACATAAAAATGAATGTCTTACCGAAGATTCGCACTTCACTATCCTTATTGCAGACATTTTGTCAAAACACGAAATAAATACAAAATTGAGATGCTGCTAAGTATTTCCTTGTGAGCGTTTCACTTCGTGTGCACAGGGCGAAAAACAAACGGATGTAAAAAAAATGCGAAACACCACCAGAAGTGTACTCTTGCCATGTTTACCATTATGTGGGTAGTTTTTGATGTCAGTAAAGTTATCATTATAAGTACACTTTAAAAGGGTTGTGAATGTTAGCAAGGTCTTGATTAACCGCACCTACTCTGTTTAGGAGTGAATATTGGGCAACTTGGCACTGAACCATGGCAAAAATAAACAGCACACTTCTAATGAGGATAAACTAAGGCCTGGGCACAATAACAACGCTTTCACCTTGTCAAATTGTGTCAACAGTCATGATACTATGTATTGACCTTGAAAACTATGGCAACATAATGCAAAACAGCAAATTAACGAGAGGGAATAAACAAGATGATTCAACAATCTGGTTCAACAGACTCAACAGCTGACTTATGTCAATGCGATTAAATTAGCCTTGCACATCTCCTAATGGCTAAGAATATGCACATGTAACCTTGGCAAATTCCACTGTTGATACGTGACCAATGAAGTTGCATTCCTTCCATGCCGTTGAATGACCGTTCCTTCTTTTCTGTTTTCACTGTTTTCTGATTTTCGTTGTTTTCACTAGCGTAAATGTTTACCATTTTGATTTTGTCACTTTGCAGATGGCGTAGGTGTTTGCCTTTGAATGTGCACGTTTCTTCTGCTTTGTCTTTCCTGTTTCTTTTTGTATGCGTATATGTTTTGCCTTTGAACGTGCACACGTTTCTGCTGCTCTGTCTATCTTTTTGCTCTACTGGGCCTTGTGCACTTCTCAAGCTACCATTGTCGCTTTTCACTGGAGGCCCATTTTCTGTATTTTGCTGAAATAAACAATCATCCATTCATTCAATACCATAAAACGCATGTGCTTCACAATACACACTGCACTTAGCAGATGTCTGTCACATGATATGGCCGTCATTGTATAGCTTTAACATGATTTATTCGTCCTAGCTAAATGAATCCAAGCTAATGATGTTAATGTACCTTGATATGCAATTTCAATGTTCCTTGATGCATATGTATGAAGGTACAGTGCTTATGTACCTTAATATGCTATTTCAGGAGACGGGCAGAGTGCGCAATGCAAAATTGTTGCCGAAAAGTCTTTTCACTTCCTGACAATCTGTGCTTCGGTGGGTTCTCACAGTTGCATGGCGGGAGATGTCCAGGGTAGTTGACTGCATCCAAGGTAGATGCTGCAAAATGAGAGCACACGGTCTTGTCACATGTCAATGTGCGCAAATTGACACGATGATGAAGGATTAAAACAAACAAATGAAGCTGGAGAAAAGAATAAATCGAAAACAAAGTTGTCCGTTATGCACATTCCTTCATGTGACAACGTGATAACCGTGGCCTTTTGCTCTAATGTATATTACCTGAAAGCATCATGCCTCATTCATGCTTTATCGCAGGCAAGAAAATTATATCGTGCAAACAACTTTATCAGGGCGCACTCCTGGGTCGATTGACTGGTCGTATGAAGCATGAGTGATATTCACAGAAGTTCCAAAACATGCATCACACATCATTGCTATCTGAGTTTAACGACTTAAATGCGAAGCATTTGTTAAACACTTCTACGACTTTGAACGGATCTATATACCTATCTATCTAGCCGCCTACGACTCATGGCTCGTGTGGTTGTTTCGTTAATGGGATGTATGCCAAAATTCGTGTGGCATGACACGACTGCATGAAGAACATGAATGATGGGTCTTAACTTGAAAATCATGCTATGCATTTCATTAACCACATGATTTACACGTCACTCCCTTGGTTCTCTTGCGACTGTTTTGTTAACTTGATATTTACCAAAATAGGTATGGCGTCACAAGAGTGTATGACGCACATAAACGACAGTTTCTAACGTGCAAATCATGACACGCTTGTCATGTATGGCGTTATTTTGACAACATGGTCTCGGGGGCACTAGTGACCGTTTCGCCTGCTTCATATACACCAAAATTGGTATTGTGCAGTGTGACCGTACGTCCAACATAAATGACAGCAGGCAACATGAAAATAATGACATGCATGTCATGTACACACTCCACGCTCATGGTGCGCTCGCGGCCGGTTCGCTAGCTTGACATAAACCTAAACTGATATAGCGTGACGTGATTGTGCGACGAACATAAATGACATATAGTAACATGAAAATAACGATATGTATGTCATTTACGGCATGGAGCCTGGTGCACTCGCGTCCGGTTCTTTAATTGATATCATACCAAGATTGGTATAGCGTGACGTGACTGTATGACGTACATAAATGACAGCTGGTAACATGGAAACAATGAATGACATGCGTGTAATGTACGGCATGGGTTACATGCCACGCTCAAGGTGCGCTGGAGGGCATTTCGCAAGCTTGACATGCCGATTTTACTGTTTTTTTTTTTTGCTTTTCATTGCACTTTTCAAGCGATGCAATGTGCAGAAGCTCATCTACAGGTGCATAAGCGACGATAAGGGCTCGCAAAGAGAGACAACATCAGTATTACTTACCATTTTTGTTCCTGACTGTGCCGAGCACGCAGGGTGCCCATCATCTGCTTGGTAATGCACAGCGGGACGCTCGCTTGAGTCGACGGGCCGTCGCGATTATCGCACTCGCAGCGCACCATGTCGCACTGTCGTCAAACCACGCATATCACATCCAGCGGCGAGAACACATTGAGGCTGCAGGCACAAAACGCGCACACACGACCGACACAGCTGATCACGAGAAGTGGCGTTCACAAGGCCTAGCCGGCGTAGCTACGACGATCGCGCCGCCGCGGGAACGACTCCCTCCTCGCGTTTCTTTCTTTTTTTTTCTATGTTTTTTTTTTATCTCATTTCACTTCGGTAGCGCCTCGTCTGGCTTGCTTTAAACCTGGCGGGGGCGGGCGGCAGTAGGGTGCAGCCGCCAAGGCCAAAAGGCTTCCTCGTTTCCTCTCCAGCCGTTCGGAGGGTCGCGTATATATCTTTCTCTGGGCTATCTGTGCAAGGGATTTTTAGTGCGCTGAAGCATGCCGCCTCTATCTTTTACTTCTTTCCCCCGCACAGCTGCACACATGCCCGCCAGCACTGAAGGCGTTATGGAAAGCTTCGGAAAAAATAGAGAAAACATGCCAGAGGAAATGAGATGGGAGTTTTTTGTTCTTGGAACTCCATTCGACGAATGGCGTCAGATAGTGAATCTACCTCCTTTCTTCCACATAATTTCTTAACGAAGTAAAATTGAGGACGCAGAACTTTATTACACCCACCTCATGACACCCTAAGGGAGTACTGTCCAGATGAAGGTAGTATTAAGGAGGATTGTAGCCCTTAAAACGCCCAATTCGGCTAGTTTGCGTTTGCAGTGTGGGTGAGTAGCAAGCGCGAGTTCGGATCGAAGCGGGCTGCCGCGTCTGCATGGGGGCTGCCATGTTGCCTTGTATCACCAGCAACTGAAGGTTGCTAATACAACAATTAGGGCATACACCATAAATACGAAGTAGATTAAATATATCGCTTATCGTTGTGGCGTGGTACGTATCAAACGAACGCAAATGTCTCAGCGGTTTCAACTTTGAGGCGATTACATTTAGAGCTATGTTTTGCTGCGCAATCATGTGACTTGCTTACACCCTGCTGCAACCAGCTTGTGTGGTACAGCTACGGCCGCTTCGCTGGCTCAATGCGTCGGCTGGGGCAAATGGTTGGGGGGAAGGCCAGTTACGATCACGTGATCAAACATGGCAGCGCCCGTGCGCTGCTGCGGAAAATCGTCTGTATAAATAGCACGCCGTTAGTATGACGGAGTCATACTAACGTATGATAGAGTCTGTGGCGAAGAGTATGACGGAGTCTGTGGCGGCGTCGTTTCGCGCTGCGCGCTGGGCATCGAGGGGTCGTGAGTTCGACTCTTGGTGACGAAACTTTCTCTTCTGGTTATCTTCTTTGTCTTATGTTAGTCTTTATATTTTACAACGTCATATCCGTGACGGAAATGCGTCAGTGGAGCCGTGGTCGGCCCCGGCATAAAACACTTTCGTGTTCAAAACAAAACAAAGAATCCGCCGCGGTGGCGCGAACCTCGCAATAATGCGTCCCAGCTAAGTGTGACATTTCAATGGCATTCGAAATGGTTTACGGAAAATTAAGAATTACTGTTAACTCTGAAAACATTCTTTCCCTTGGGGCATCTTCTCTGGCCCACAGCAACATGAATGTTTGCTTAGCTGTATGGGAATATCTTTTTTTGGTGTATTCATGTAGGAGGTAGTGGCCATGTACTACACCAGGGTGGTCAATCCTGCTCTGGTGAGGGAGTGCATTGCTGGCTGTGGTCGCCAGTGAGGCTGCACCCCAGGCCTTTATACACAATTCCATCATCACGCGGATTTTTTAAAATCCGGTTGGGAATTGTCCGGCACCGGGATTCGAACCACGGACCTCTTGCATGCGTAATGCATTGCATTATGCATTGCCTAATGGAAGAAATCTACAGCGGATCCAGAGCCACTAGAGTCCTCCATAAAGAAAGCAACAGAATCCCAATAAAGAAGGGCGTAGGGCAGGGAGACACGATCTCTCCAATGTTATTCACCGCGTGTTTAAAAGAGGATTTCAGGGCCCTAGATTGGGAAGAGTTAGGGTTAAGAGTTAATGGAGAGTATTTCAGTAACCTACGATTCGCTGATGACATTGCATTGATGAGTAACGCGGGAGACGAATTACAGCTCATGATTACTGAACTGGATACGGAAAGTAGAAGAGTAGGTCTGAAAATTAATACGCATAAAACTAAAGTAATGGGGAACAATCTTGGCAGAGAACAGCGCTTTGCGATAGGTGGCGAGACACTGGAAGCTGTAAAGGAGTACGTCTACTTAGGACAGGTAGTAACCGCGGAGCCGAACCATGAGAGTGAAATAACTAGAAGAATAAGGATGGGTTGGGGCTCATTCGGCAAGCATTATCAAATCATGAATGGTAATCTACCACTATCCCTCAAGAGGAAGCTATATAACAGCTGCATCTTACCGGTACTTACCTACGGAGCAGAAACCTGGAGACTTATAAAGAGGGTTCAACTTAAATTGAGGACGACGCAGCGAGCGATGGAAAGGAAAATGATAGGTGTAACTTTAAGAGACAGGAAGGGAGCAGAGTTGTTCAGGGAACAAACGGGGGTTAAGCACATCATAGTTGAAATCAAGAAGAAGAAATGGATATGGGCCGGGCCCGTAGCACGTCGGCAGGATAACCGGTGGTCATTAAGGGTAACTGACTGGATTCCAAGAGATGGCAAACGCGTGAGGGGGAGACAGAAAATTAGGTGGGTAGATGAGATTAAGAAGTTTGTAGGTATAACGCGGCAGCAGAAAGCACAGGACCGGGTAATTGGCGGAACATGGGAGAGGCCTTTGCCCTGCAGTGGGCGTAGACAGGCTGATGATGATGATGATGATGATGATGATGATGGGAATTTCTTACGACACAAGATGAATTCCTTGTTAATTATTCTCAATCAAAATTCAGTATATCCTTCTTACTCGCGCTAATTCAGTGTATTCCACATGAATGGCACATTCCTATTTTTATTTGTCCATAAACTATTAATTCCTCAATTTTTCTATATACCCTACACTGCCGATTAATTGCTTTTCCTTCGACTAAATTCTAAATTTGCCCACTTATATAAACCGCCGGTTTCTTGGCCAATTCCCCGTAGTGATTAATACGGCAGTTCTGGTCTACCAGCGCAATTGCACTGTCATTACAGTATCTATTTCTTACGGCATCTATTATTCCATTTGTTCCTTTCATTTATCATTTTTTACCATTCTTCATTTTTCAAGGCATCTTCCAAATTTTATAAAATGAATTCTTAGTCAATCCCCCCAGAGTGGGTATGTGCCATGCTGGATAACAGTAAACCCAGCAGACTTTTAATGTAATGCATTAGCTAGCAAGCCCCGTGCAGTGGGCACCTCTCTCTTCCCAGCGTAAAAGCGGTATCCGTTCGTTATGGCGGCAAAGAAAAACATCAAGTCAAAGAGCACCTTTGTCAACCAGCGAGGCCAGCGGCGTCGGTCTCAAAATGACGGGACCGCTAAGCCAACAGACATTGAAGCCATGGCCGAGATTCGTGAAGAAGACGGTAAGAACTTCTCGCGCTAACGTCACTGAAACAGCCGCGTTAGAGCGCGAACATGGTGGGACGCAAACTATGTGATGTCACGTTAGTGTCATCAGTACATCGCATGCTGGTTCTTTCACTACTCATGCACAGAGGCCCAATTACGTTCCAGCAACGTCGTTATCACACTGGAGCAAGTTAATCATCGCGTGATTATACTAGTTTGACGTCATCTAAGGCGCCATGTCAGAGCCATGTTATTCTTCCATGACGTCACGTGCAAGCTATTGATGCCTTGACTTGGGCGAATTTTTACATACTCGGAGAAATGCAGCGTTTGTCTGTACCGATCTGTGCCTCCTGTCTTCGTCTAAGCCGCGCTGCTTTCGTTCGAGAAATTCGAAGCGCCCGAAACAGTGTAAGGAAAGCCTGTACTAGCACGCCATAGCTGCGATAGGGGCCAGTTGATTATATAATAGACAGCATTGGAATTTGGTACGCAGATGTTGGACTTGCTAGATTTGTCGGGTTTGCTTAAGTGTGCCGTACATGCTCTTGGCATTATTGCCTGCTAGTTCTCAATAGGCTTCCAAAGCAACGTCGAACGGCGCCACTGATCTTAGAGCAACTGGGGGCATCGACGGCCACAATACTGCCGCCCCCACTTCCGCGCACTCGCAGACCTCTCGGATTGTATCTGTGGTGTGTCACAATGTAATTATTGCTGACTAGCAGTGGTCTAGGCCGAATGAGCCCTTACAAAAATTCTTATTGAGGAATTATTGAAACACCGTTGGTCAATGTTGACATATAATATTGAAGAGCAGTTGTCGGTTCATTGAATAATAATTGATTTCAATGTTGACACATACGGAAAATTGGCCACCAAAATTTTACAACAATTTTATTGACAGAGATGTTGAATAGTAGTTGACTTGTTATTTAAAGTACATTGTGCATTGAGAATTCTTCCTGACTGTTCTGTTGAATAATTATTCACCTATAGGTAAGTGCCGGTAAGATGCAGCTGTTATATATCTTACTCTTGAGCGGTAGTGGTAAACTACCATTCATGATTTTCGCCCCGCCACGGTGGTATAGTGGTTATGGCGCTCGACTGCTGGCACGAAGGTCGCGTGATCAAATCCCGGCCGCGGCGGCTGCATTTTCGATGGAGGCGAAAATGTTTGAGGCCCCTGTGCTTAGATTTCGGTGCACGTTAAAGAACTCCAGGCGGTCTAAATTTCCGGAGCCTTCTGCTACGGCGTCTCTCATAACAATATCGAGGTTTTGGGACGTTAAACCCCCATATTATGATTTATGTTTTTTTTCTAGTTACTTTAGTCTCATGGTTGGGCTTTGTGGTTACTACCTGTGCTAAGTAAACCTATGCCTTCACAACTTCCAGTGTCTCGCTACCTATCGCGAAGCGCTGTTCTATCCCGAGACTGTTGCACATTACATTACTTCTATGCATACTAATTTTGAGACCTACTCTTCTGCTTTCCTTGTCCGATTCTGTGATGATGAGTTGTACTTCGTCCCCTGAGTTACTGATCAATGCAATGTCATCGGCGACTCTCTTACAGTAAAGATTCAACTGCTTTCTGTAAGGACACGTTTTACTTTCTTGTTATACTGATTCTTATGATGTAGGGATAAACCACGTTTTTTTGCCGAGCCTGGTGCCGCAAGTGTCACCAGCTTGTTATAAATGAGACGCTCATAGCATCCATCCATTCATCCATTGAACAAAGGGCAGCAGAAAGGGGAGTGGAATTATGGCATTCATTCATAGAGGTACGAGTTCGCAAATGGCTAAGCAGTAGTGCTCGAACAAAGAGTGCATGATCTGGGTCGGCATAGCGGCTGCCGCTGCTCTTCGGTTTCCGCGTGAAATTGGCGACGACGGTACGGCCATGTGGGCTGCATCTCTCGCAGTGCATTACAGACGCTTTCTGGGTCTCTGTACTTATTATCGACGGTTTATCGCGGACTTCACACGCATCGCGTCACCTTTAACTCGCCTGACGAGAGACGACATTGCCTTCGAGTGGAATGACAAACAGGAAGCTGCGTTTATTGATGTGCACCAACGTCTTCAAACACCCCCAGTGCTAGCCCACTTCGACAAGCAAGACCCCACGATGCTTCCCACTCACGCTAGCAATGGAGGTCTGGGAGCTGTGCTAGTGCAGCGACAGGAAGACACAGAAAGAGTGATTGCCTACGCAAGCAGAACGCTAACACGCGCAGAGGCTAATTATTTAACAACAGAGAAAGAATGCCTCCACGTTGTTTGGGCAGATACGAAATTTCGCCCGTATTTGAATGGCCGTCCCTTCAAAGTTATTAGCGACCATCATTCACTTTGTTGGTCGACTAATCTTAAACATCCCACCGACCGATTAGCGCGTTGGAGTCTGAGGCTGCAAGAGTTTGATATGATGGTCATACACAAGTCAGGCGAGCGACATATGCACGCCTACTGCCTGTCCCGATCACCAATACAGTCGGCTTCTCTACCTGGTGAGGATGAAACTCCATTCCTTGGTGTCCTCGGCCCTTCCGCCATCGTGCAACAACAACCTGACCCCCGTGTTACTTGGTTTATATAATTACTTAGACAGACGGTCTCCGAGTGCACCCAGAGTTGTTGCAAGAATATTGTCATCGTTTTGTCTATGCAACAGCGTCCCATGCCACAACAAGGTGACTTCTGGCTACTAAGGCTACACACGCACGTTGGCAAGAGTTCGGTAAAGATACTACTAGCCAAGACTCACAACATCCGTGAAGCACCACATTGGTACTTGCCTCGACTGCCAGCGACGCAAGTCACCCCCGACTAAGCCAGCCGGTCTGCTGCAACCCGTTCAGGTTCCACGAACACCGTGTGACCAGGGGGATCGGAATGGATATTTTGGGTCCACTTCCTATTTCTACTGCAGGCTATCCAAAGAAGCACAGGAGCGGAGGTCGCGAGATTTTTCATCAAAAATGTACTGCGACGTGGTGCACCAAGCGTCGTGTAACAGACCGTGCAAACGCATTCACGGCAGCTCGTTTAGACGACGTCTTGATGCTAAGTGGAACGACTCATCGTAAGACCACCGCCTACCACCGGCCTAAAGAAGACGACCGAGGACATGCTTTCCATGTACGTGGGTGTCCAACATAAACACTGGGATAAAATCTTGCCCTGTATCACATTCGCATACAATAAAGCTAAGCAAGGAACGACTCGCATGACTCCATTCAGCCTCGTTCACGGATGGGAGGTACGGACGATGCTGGATGCGATGTTACTACATAAATGGCATGACACTGAAAAGGATGCCGACATGTTTACTCAACGCGCTGAAGAAGCTACGCAGCTCGCACGCTTGCAGATCCGCCAGCAACATGACTACGACGTAGGCCGCTATAATGCCCACCGCGGAACCTTAACCTACGAAACCAGCGACAAAGTGTGGGTTTGGACGCCCGTAAGAAAACGTGGACTATCCGAGAAACTGTTAAGGCGATAGTTCGGACCATATCGAGTATCGCGACAGCTGAGTGAAGTCACCTACGAGGTCGTACCCGACACTCCCTATTGCACGAGGCGTCGCCGGCACCGCCTGAACTTGTGCATGTAGTACGCATGAAGCCGTATGTCAGCGACTGACTGTGCGTTCCCATAAAA
The DNA here is from genome assembly GCF_013339695.2 of Rhipicephalus sanguineus. Taxonomy (NCBI): domain Eukaryota; kingdom Metazoa; phylum Arthropoda; class Arachnida; order Ixodida; family Ixodidae; genus Rhipicephalus; species Rhipicephalus sanguineus. The sequence goes on along the minus strand of NC_051179.1, from coordinate 99,615,223 downwards.
CGGCGGTCCTGGTTGAGCAGCGGGGCAATGCTCTTTTAAGGAGAGGCAAGTCACACGTCTGTATACATAAGAGAATGACAATGGGAGACTCTGGCTAGTGGGGCAGTATGTTGTGAACAGACGAAGACATTTTTCTGTACAGCTGGTTTTGAACACGCTGTTTCGCTGTCGCAAGTTGTTCTTGTTCTGTCTTCGCGTTGCACCGCGACAATATAATAATTTCACATTTACAGTCTGCGAGAAAACTTTCTATGACCGCTGTCCCAACTCAAAATGTGCTTCGCACAAGGGCTTGCACTTGCCTTCTCCTGGAGGTGTCGTGAACTTAAAGGGGCCCTTCAACACTTTTTAACGTAATGGTTTCATTAAAAGAGCTTGTTCCCTCACAAATCAACTGCCGCAAAAGTTTTGCGGATACGTCAAGTACGAGCGCACTTATAAGAATTTGCGACATGCTTCAAGCGCTTTCTCTCTACTTTTGTAACAACGCTATCGGGGGGGGGGGGGGGGGGGTGGCTGAGGTGGATGACAAGAGGCCAAGATTAGTCCCTTCGTCAGCGTCCGTCATGGCCTTGAGCAATTTTCTTTTTTTCTTTGAACGCGCGGCTTACATTCGTTTCATCGCGGGTGCTAGCGCGGGCCCGTGGCGGCATACCGCGGTTGCCGCAGTAACTATGCACATCACCATACTCAGCCAATGGTCCTGGACTTTTGGTTTATAGCGCAGTCATTTGGGTTTGTCGCATGATTTGTCGAGAGAAGGAACGATTTCTAGCTGACTGAGATTTATTTGTAAGTTCGAGGCCACGTGCTGCACTATGTTGTCTCACTCGCGAATTCTCAGCAGCCAGGGAATAGGCTCTCTCTCCCTCCCAGGAGCTTCAACTAGCGATTGGAAGCCTTTTCTGACCATGCTGAAAAAGCGTTGCGGGCCCCATTGAAATCCTATGCGTCTAGCTGAACAAGCTCAGCGCTTGCACACATAGCACAACTATTTTCCCTGTTGCGCCACTGAAATCATTTAGAACGACTACTGTGTGGTGATCGGTCGCAAGATGTATTTATATCAAGCTTGACTCCACAATTTCCAGCTTGTAATAAATTGCCGAACATTCCTTTTGGCATGCCAATTAATGTAGCCGGTGGACGGTGATGTGTCCTAAACATATGTTCAACGGCGAAAAGTTTGGAAATTATCGATTCGTTAATTAGCCTGCTTCACATGCGACTGCAGAGCGGTGTTTGCGGTGATCCAGCGGCAACGCAATGCGCGGCTTCGCTTCCCATGCACCGCGCGATGCATGTCTCCTCTAGAACATGCTGGGGCGGACATCGTCTGTTCCTCAGGAGGCAGGCCAGTGACCCTCTCACGTTCTCTACCACTGTGCAGACGCTGGCCAGTAGTTTCCAGCTGTGGTGGTTTTGATCAAAACAGCGTTGAGAAGCAAGCTTTGGGACTTGCGGAAAGACCACAGCGCCAGTTTTGGAGCAAAGTTCCGGTTATGGTAAACAGGATTGAGTGGTTGAACGAGTGGCTAATTGTTGCCGCTCAGCAAATTGGTGCTAAGTAGTAAACTTTGTTTGGAATAACATTTTTCAATGTCATGGAAGCCCGAATGATAAACATAAGACCACCGATTAAGCCATAAATATCACTGAGGTGCAGAAACGACGATGATAATGTTTGATCCTAGGGTCTACAGCTGCCATACGTCATGAGCCGCCGCGGTAGTACAGTGGTTGCGGTACTCGGCTGCTGCCGCGGAAGTCGCGGGTTCGGTCCCAACCGTGGAGGTCGCGTTTCGATGGAGCCGAAATGCTGGAGTCCCTTATATTGTGCGCTATCAATGCACGTTAAACAAACCCAGGCGGTCGATCGAAATTTCCGGAACCATCTACTAAGGCGTGCCTAAAGATTATATCGTGGTTTCCACAAGCAACAGTTGTGTACCTTTGCTGGACATAGCCATTAAAGTTGCAGGGACCTCAATAATGAAAACAGAGTCAGTTAAGCATTGGTGTTATCCTTGATATTCCCGTTGTAACGAGAAAAGCTTAAAACATACACAACGATGGCGAATAAATCGCCTTTTCGTAATGCGAATCCCTGCTTTTCATACTGCAGACGTCTTCACTGGGGAAGCAAAGAGAGAGGCCAAGACACCGACTGCAGACCCACCCGCCGTAACGCCCCGACGAACTACAAACCAGGTAATTACGCCATCGTCACCATCTTGAAATATCGACTAGTTCGGCTACCACTTAAAAGGGCAGTAACTGAAGGCGGAATTGCCGGTAGGGTCGCTGGAGATTCAAAACTAAAGCAGCCAATGGCCGGCTGCCTTACCCGCCGCCGTGCTGACAAAGCCGTGCGCCCCGCGCCAGTCGCGGAGGCCGTGCGCGCGCCGCGACATAGCTTTGAATTCCTTGAAAGTTCAGTTGTAGCATGAAGCGAGTGTTGAGCGCGGGTACCAGGCTGGTCGTGCAGGCAGGCCATGCTTGGGTGACACCTGTAAATCACTCACATGATACAGGCACTAGGCAGCAGGATCTCGGCGGGAGCGTCACGTAGTCAGCTCCTCGTAAACGCTTGTGTCGGTCGTCAATGGTGGTCGTGGTGGTGTCGACATACGGTTGTGCAAAAAACGTCACAATACCGTCCGAGATGTTGATGACAGCGTCGTACTGTCGCAGCAAATCCATACCCACACTGAGCTCTTTACAACATTTAGTAAAATTCAAAAGTGGCGACGAAGCAGGAATCGCCGATTACGAAGCGAGCGTTGCATCTACCCGTTGGAGTCATTAGCTGACAACAATCACTTCTTACGTGCGGCTTTGACCGCGGCGTCTAGACCTTCCGAAGAGGGTTGGCGAGTTCTGGCCGCATAATTGAAAAGTCAGCGTCTGTGTCAAAAGGCGCTGCCACGTGATGCCCGTCTATGAGAACGCCAAGATCGGCGCGTACAACTTCGTCGGAATTAGTATTCGTCGTCGTCATAGTCATCTTCATATCACCTTCTTGCTGTGCTCGCGGGGAATTTTCGGCGTGTGGACGATTGGGAACCTTGCCCCCGGAGGTCGCAGCAGTTAGTTTCCCCGGCGCGGGCTAGGTGAACGGCCTCTGGCGACGTCAGGGTAGCTTTGGCGCTTCGGGAAAGTGTGATGCACAGGTGACGGAGATTGCCAACGACGACTCGGGGAAGCTATTTGGCTGGTCGACAGGCGACAACAGTCGTGGGACCCACGCTCTTCAAAGCGAAAGGAAGCGCGACGAGAAAAGTTGCCAAACCCTGCATCTCAATGACGGCAGTGCGGGAAATGTGGCCTGGTTCCCCACAGTGGAAGTTAAGGGGTCGACGGTTAGCTATGCGCCACAAGTCGGTTCTGCGAACTGGTGATCGTCTCACAGAATCCCATTGCCACCAAAGCATGGCAGCGGGCGATGGCTGGAAGGGCGCTGCCTCAGGTGAATGTGGAGGACGACGCACCACTTCAACATAGCTTAATGGATGTGGCTCAGGACATGGTGTGGATGAAGTAAAGGCTTGCCGCAACTCCTGGCGCACGTTCTTGGCAACAGAAGCAACCGGCGGGTCGGTAGGAGGAACGCCGAGGGCCCGAAGTTCCTGATCATTTCCCTGATCATTATCATTATTTATCATTATCATTATTTATTATCATTATTATTTCCCTGATCATTTGTCGCAAGGAACTTTCTCCAACGGCAGTGTTCTGAGCCGCAGCACTGATTGGTTTGTGGTTGGGCAGGTGCTCAAAATGGCGGCATCGTTGCTGCAGTGCCCGCTCGATAAGAGTCGCCTTCTTTATACATTCGTCTGCTGTTGCCGGATTTCGTACGACGCCTGCGAAGAACGGTTCCTTGACGCCCTGCATCAGATGACGCACCATCTTCCACTCAGGCATGACAGGGTCAGCTTGGTGAAAGAGACGAGTCATGTCTCCTGCGAACCTGGCAACGGTTTCGTTGGGTTTTTGCACGCGGGCTTCAATCAGTTGCTGTGCGTGATGCCGCCGGTCCGAGCTCTGGAATGTTTCCAGTAGCTTGTGAAGGAAATTGTCCCATGTTTGGAAAGTAGGCTCCCGGTTCTCGTACGATGTGCGAGCGCTATTTTCCATCGCGAAATACGCACGCCAAGCATTTGTTGATCGCTCCAGCGATTCACCAGAGCAACCCGTTCAAACTGTTCGAGCCCGTCCTCGACATAAGCACCCCACGGAAGATTTCAGGCACGTGAGGATGCTCAAGAGTCACTTGGGAAGGAAGGAGATCCGCTGATGTTGTAGGAGCTGCCATGCTGTGAAGAGGAAGACCAGTTGAGAACTCCGGACTTAGGCCTCGTAGGCGCCGGTTGAATCGGTGCACTGGCAGTAACATTGCAGGCTCCAGTATGTGCCAGCGCACTCCAGTGACCATTCCAGCTTTTCCAGCACTTCCCAGTGTGCGCAAGCGTCACAGCGGCCAATCCATCTTCCGTATGACCCAGCTATTTCCCAGTGCGCTGACCGAAGTGCCAGTGAATCCCAGCGTGTGCGAGCGTTTCCAGTGTGATCCAGTGCCAAGAACGTACTAGTATCACGCTGGTTTGCTGGAGTGGCGCTGTTTTTTTTTCAATAGGGCGACTTCTTACGTTTCAAACTTTGTGTCTTTGTCAATCTGCATTTCAGTATTTTGGCTGTTAAAGAATTGTTAACAGAAATGCAAACAGGTCAAAAGAGCTTACATGGCGAATAGTATGAATTGATGGCCGATCTGATGCCGTTGGGCGTTACTTTTGCATCGTACTCCACAAATATGCGGTGCCATGTGAATGTACTCGTTGCATTTTGATTTCTGCAGAAAAATTACATTTAGGAATTACAAATTCAACCTAATGAAACCTTATGGATAGTTAAACATTGTTTTTTTCCGCATCTTTCTGGCTGTTCTCTAAATAAATGTAAAAAGAATGTCAATGTTTCATTAAGTTTATTGCTTGCAGGAGCACTACATGAAGCCCGCCGAGAGGATGTACCTGCCGCGTCCCACACGGCGGTACTACTGCAGTGACTGCACTCAGCAGTTCACGGTCCTGGGTGATCTTAAAGAACACCAGCAAACCCATCGGCGACAGCGTTTCATGTGCGCGATATGTAGTCGTACATTCGCGACATTCGACACGCTCGTCAAGCATATTACGGAAGACTATTAGGGAATGTGGGATGCATAAAAAAATTCACGCTTTTCTTTTTGCCATTTTTATGTAACTAGTCCGTTGCAGGCGGAGTCGCCGCCTTGTGCAAGCTGCGCCCTAATGTCTGGGAATCTTCCAGATTACCTTAGAATCTCCTGATAGGCTTGAGCGCGCAAACGCGAACAGTTGAGATTATTCTCGAACTGACGTTGCCACCAGCGATAAAGCTCGAATGTTAGATGCTGCATGTATAAATACCGACGCGCTTTTCCGCAGAGCAGATTATCGACTGCCGACGCTCTGTTCGCCGCTGTCAGTGTACCGTGCGTATTGCTGTGGTGTGACATTCCTTTTCCAGGCCACAAGTTCGGCAAAATAAAGAGTTTCATCTTGGACACGCCAACTGCTGTCTTTATTGAACTCACGACCTCGTGACAATATTGTGACCGAAGACTTTTTCGTAACTTAGAAACGACATTTCCGTTGGACGGTCAGTCCATTTTGTAGAAACTGTTCAACAAGATATAGGTGCCGTCGTACTTAGAAAAGAGGTTCCGCAAACCATGCTTGTACTTATTGAGGAAACCGTTAAAATACAGGCGTGTCAATTACACGACAACAGAAGGCCCTGTCTTCAGTATCGGTTCTCTACGAGCCGTCCGTAACAATTGAAAGTGTTCCAATAGTTCTACAACAGAATAACTGTGAACAGTAGCGCAAAAAATTCACACAGACGACGACAGAGCATGACGGGACACAGCGCTAAACTAACAACTGAGTGTTTATTGGAGGTGATTGTATATATATGCACATGACACCGCGCGAAAGGAAAAGGAAAGGGGCGAGGGGGGCGAAGGAACATGCAAGGCCATCAACCAAGCATATCACACAAGCGGCTGACGTGACAAAAATAGCACTTCCTTTTCTGATAGACGGAGTCAAGGACAACTTGCCGCGTCTCTATGTTTTATCTCTGCCGCTTCAATAATTTCCCGCGTTAGTTGATCCGAATTTCTAGCTAATGAATGCGCTCTGTTGAATAGTGGCTTGCAACCACAACGCGCACAATGCTGTTGTTAGTTGTTAGTTTAGCGCTGTGTCCCGTCTTGCTCGGTCGTCGTCTGTGTGAATTTTTTGCGCTACTCTTCACAGTTATGCAATACCAACTAGCCCACCAGTCTGTCATTTTAGAAAACAGAATACCCAGTCTTGTGTACCTACACCCTACGAGCCAGCTGGTAAAATAGTGTTGTGCAATAGTTAGAAAAATATGAGACCCTTTACACTGAATCTGTGCTGCGAAAGAATGCTGTGCACATTGCCTCCTCAAATGACCTTCTTTCGGTGGTGAGCAGTAGTTGCTGCTCACAAACAACAAAGAAATTGTTGTTGACGACACCTCCGGCAATGATGCATTGGAAATATATTGTAATAATCAACAAAATTTACCTTATTAAGTTGTACAGTAGCAGACATCTTGATCTATGAAGTATGTGACTTCATACTTCATGAAATGGCGCAAGAAGGTGCGTTATTCCCAAAAGCAGCGATGAGTCTTGAAAAAAGCGCCAGGCCTGCGTGGAAAGCGCAGCACAGTAACAGCGAAAGCTGGAAGAGCGGCATTTCTAGAGCCCGTTATAAACTGTCTTGGTCGCTATTAAGCCAAGTACACCACCAACGCACCCACTACACCAGAAATCATAATTTTTGTGAAGTTGGGAAGCACCCACCAGGACATTATTCGTCATTCTGCGGGGAAGCGAGGTACCATCTGTAAGGCATTATGTGCACTTTGTTGTTGCGACGGTTGATGACAATGAAGATGAAGGCTGAGCCTTTTGTACTCGGTTGGAAACCCTAAACGACCCACTAGTCACGTAATTCGCATTGTGTGACGCCCAGTCGTTATTTAACTCTCCCACCTCGCTTTATAACATGACAGGAAATGGATAATGGGAGCCTTATAGGCTTCGTTGGCAACCAATAAAACTGCAATTGCGAGAAACCCACTACGCTATAAATCATCATATTTTTTGTGAAGTAGGGATGCAGTGACTATGCAATTTTTTCGTCGTTCTGCGGAGAACCGTGGTACCCGCTAAACACCTGTAAGTTATTATGGGCACTTTGTTGATGCTGTGGCTGATGACGATGAAGAATCACGGCAGAAACCTTTGTAATGGGTTGGAGGCACTCAACAACCCATTCGTTGCGCAGTTAGCATTGTGTAACGCCTGGTTATAGAATTCGCGTTGTATGACGCCTGGTTGTTATTTTGCACTTCTATCACACCACATATGTTAATGTTGTTCCTTCCCAACATGAATCCTGTATAGAGTCTTTTTGCAAAGTAGTTCTAGCACCGGCATGGCTCTTCTGGTGGACTTTCCATTTGCTCGTATGCATCTCTTAGCTGAGTGACCATCCTAATGAAGTGGGCTCTTGAGGAAATTATCGGCTCTGCGTTTCTTTGCAACATGCGCGTCTTCCAGAGGCTATGCATTCCAATGTGAAGAAGCATGCCGAACGGTACGCCATTACAACTCGCTGGCAAGAGATGTCGCATGGAATGTGAATTTAGCAGAAAGTCTTTTTGAAGAGTTCGTTGGAGCACATCCCAAAATAAGAGTGCATCTCTGTAGCTTGTATGCGGCACTGGTGAGCTGCATATATCGCTGTTCCAGCATATAATTGGTAAAGGCCATCACTCGCTATAGAGATTATTGCGAATTCTATAGTACCGTCTGTTCTGTTCCTCATTGTGTCGGGAAGATAGTATAATCAACATATTAGTTCTTTGTCTGTATTGAACTACGTCCAAGTGCTGTGTATATGTTGAATAAGTACCATGAAAGAAAAGACAAACACCGGCATGGCTCTGAGGTGGAGTACTGGGCTCCCACGCAGAGGGCCCACGTTCGAACCTCGTTCCATCCCGGGTATTTTTATTTATTTAGTTTTTTTTTTATTTCGCGCGGTAGTGCTTACGGATACCGGCGGTGGCGGTGGCAGTGGCGGACAACTACGGCGCCAAAAACGGCCCTTGTTGTGATCTCATAACAGCTTTCGTTGTAAAACAAGCTGTTTGCAAGGTGATGCGCCAATATGTCCCTCCGGAACAGCCATGGGGTAAGCAGGGCTTGCTCCTGCAATTGAATGAACAAAACAATGCTATTTAGCAAAATATATCCTTTAATGTCGATAGTGCTTACGAAACAAATAAATATTTAAAACCACACAATTCATGGCTCGTACAAGGTTCAAAGGAGAAAATTCAAGGATATTCAAATGGCCTGTCACGCGTTTTTCAAGGACTAAAAAGCTGTATTCAAACGAGAATTTTTATTGCAATAGCACTATATGGACAATATCGACGGGTTTTTGCCGTCGCCGTTGCCGTTGATTTTGCCATCGCCGTGATGTCCTTTCGGTATGAAGTCCAAATTGATAAGATCCCCCCGCGCATTGTTGTTCTACCGTGGGCAAAAGCGCGCGGGCGGGGGCGTCGAACGCGGCCGAAGGGGAGATCAAACGAGCCGCCCCGTTTCCGTCACTCCTCGCAGGGGCGTCTGCGCAAGCAGGCGTTTGGTGTGTAGCGACACCACGTACCCGAGCTATCGGGGAGCTTTCGACCCCCTCCCACGCCTAGCCGTGCGTGGCGTTGCCGTGTCCTGGGAAAAGGGGATCCTGGGGGTTGAGCCAGTGCCAGGTGATTGGACCTTTAAGGCCCCCCGGCGTTAAATGTCCCGTTGTTCCGCAAAATGCGGAACAACGGGACATTCCGTTGATGATTGCAATCACGATAAGACGCACTGTGCAAACTGCGACGGCCCTCACCCTGCGTACTCCAGAGCTTGTCCAGCCTGGAAAAAAGAAAAAGAAATTATAACTCTTAAAGTCAAAGAAAATATTACGTTCCGTGAAGCACGAACACGTTTTTTACCGTCCTTTGCAATAAAAACATCTTTCGCCGAAGTGGTGCAGCGGGGGGCGACACCACAACGGCCTGTGGCGGTTGCCCGGACCACGCGCAGCGTGCCGAGGCCAGCGCCACCCGCCCCCACGGTGGGAGTAGCCAAGGCTGCCCTGCCATCTCCGATCCAGACGACACCAGTGGCGTCGACGAGCTGCAGCAGCAGCCAAGGCACCACAGATGCCGACGAGGTCCCATCGACGTCCGGCCAGGTGGGGTTCAAGACTTCGTTGCTCGATACGAAGTCTCCGCAGCGTAGAGATCGCCCTCTGGAGCCATTGTCCAGAGACTCTCAAGAGGCCATGAACACCACTCCAAGTCAGACGGCGCAGGCAGCGCCGAAGGGGCGGCGGGACTCTCTCGACCTCTCCAAAAACACAAGACGCCACAAAGGCCCCGTAAATTAATTGAACCTGCTGGTCCTTCCAATATGTCACCTCTCTTCCAGTCACTTGTAGCAGCAAATCTCACCTTTTAATTTCAAAATGGCTTTTATTATCCACTGGAATTGTAGAGGGCTGCTACATAATTTAGGTGACATAAAAGACATGATAAACACCTTCTCCCCTGTGGCATTGTGCCTACAAAAACAAACTTGGGTGACAGGCACACAAACCTTTAGATGCGAAGTATCTTATTACGGAGTTCAATCCGGTAGTGGTGGTGGTGGTGGTGTGCGGCATGACCACCCTTACTGCGCATGCGCATACCCTCTCCACACCCCTCTCCCCTCCCCCTCTCCACTTTTCCTCTCCCCTCCCCTTTTCACTCTTCCCGTGAAACGCGGGCTAGAGATGCCGATATTCTCTCCTGCGCAACATCGCGATGAGCACCAGCGCATGTTCGTCCCCTCCCCTCTCTCTCTTCTCCTACGCCGCCCCCTCTCACACGCCTGCCGACTGCGTTCTCCGCTCGCCCTGTGAGAATTAACGGCCAGGCTAGAGGGAAGACAAGGCGCGCGTAGCGTTCCTCTTCGCGTTCCACGACGCGAGGTCGGTAGCATGCCCAAGGAACGCCAACGGAACGCGATCGTGCAAGTGCTCCGGCTTCGCATCGCCTCACGGTACCCTTTAGCGGAAAATGGTGTAATTTTTTAAGGGACTTTACTGTCATACGCCGAGACCGAACCCAGGCTAGCAGGTTGTCTGGTGGCGTGGCTGTTATCGTACAAAGTAGTGTCCCTGCAAGGCGAGTAACGGTTAGCAGCCACATAGAAGGCGCATCGGTTACAATTTTAGCACATAAAACTGTCACAGTTTGCTCCGTATATATCTCGCGATCTACGCCATTCACTGTAACACCTTTGGAGTTAATTTTAAACCAGCTGCCGGAACCTTTTATTGTAACGGGGGATTTTAACGGCCATAACACAGTGTGGGGAAGCACCGCAACGGATGGTCGAGGACAAATAATCGAAGATTTCATACTTGCGATTGATATATGTCTCCTAAACACTGGCACAGCCACATACTGCTCCCCAAGTACTGGAGCTATGAACTGCTTGGATTTAGCTGTGCTCCCTATCTATATTACCGATTTTAGCTGGAGAGTCGTTGATAATCCTTAAACTTGTGTCTTCACTTAGCATGATCCCCTGTAGACCACCGCGCTGGAAGCTTGAGTCTGCAAACTGGCCTCTGTTCACTAAAAAAGCTACTCTTGAAACATAGATAATTAAGGGGTTAAGTGTAGATGAATTGAACGACAGCATCACTGCCTGCATACTAGCAGCAACAGCGGAGGCTATCCCACAATCTTCTGGCATCTTTTGTAAAAAATAAAACCCTGGTGGAATAGCGATTGTAAACAAGCTAAAAAATTACAAAACAAAGCGTGGGGTACCTTTCGCAGATATCCCACGCAAGAAAATCTTCTCATAATTAAAAAGCACGAGCCAAAGCGAGATATGTACGCACGCAAGCAGAAAAAGTATCTTGGAAACAATAGGTCTCCTCCATCAATAGTTCAGTAACGTCCAAGAGAATGTGGGATCAGGTGCGTAAGTTTAGGGACGATTACACCTGCTACACGGTTTCCATTCTCTCAACAGCTGGCAGCCAAACAAACTTGCAGGAACAAGCAGACATATTCAACACTTCCACACAATATCCAGCTCAGCGAATTATTGGGCAGCTTTCCTAAAATATAAAGAATCTGCTGAAAAACAAAAGCTTCCAATCACAGGAGGTTCTGACAAATTATACAACAACCCGTTCACACTTCTTGAAATCAATAGGGTGCCCACTGCAGGAAAAAATACGGCACCTGGCCCTGATCGAATACATTATGCGATGCTCGCTCACTTGTCCCCGAAAGCTGTAGAGGCCCTGCTGTCGTTTTCTTTACATAATCTTAGAACAGTGAAATGCCAAATAAATGGAAAAAAATCTATCATAGGCCCATTTTTGAAAGCCGGAAAACAACCCACATTAAGCGAGTAACTACAGACCGATTGCGCTTACAAGCTGCCTTGCAAGAGTCGTTACGAACCATCATAAATTATAGCCTGACATATAATCCTGAAACAGGAGCATTTGTTGGATAGCCCTCAGTTGCGGGTACAGAGCTGGTTGTTCGACAACTGATCACCTGGTCTGATTAGAAAATGAAAGTACGAATGCGTTTCCTCACAAACACCACTGCTTAAATGTCCTTTTTTCGACTTTGAAAAAGCGTATGACACGACATGGAGATTCCGAAGTTTTGAGGGGACTTGACAGACTTGGGAGATTCGAGGCAAAATGCTAAACTGTCTCTCTTGTTTCATGTCGAACCGAACATTTCAAGAGCGCCTTGGCACGGTCCTATCAGGTGTGTTCATTCAAGAAAACGGCGTGCCTCAGGGCTGTGTTTTTAGCACAACGCTGTTTGTAGTCAAGATGAACTCGGTTAACAGGGACGTACCTACCACACTAATGCACTCACTTTACGTGGATGATCTTCAGATCGCGTGCCGTGCATCAAATATGGCAACCTGTGAACGTCAAATTCAAATTACTTTAAACAAACTCAACAAATGGGCATCTGAAAACGGGTTGCGGTTTTCCTCGGAAAAAACTGTTGCTGTTGTTTTCTCTCAAAAGAGAGGCTTACAACCGGACCCCACCCTGAAACTAAATGAAGCAGTATTGCCGGTGAAGCAAGAACACAAGTCTTTAGGCATCGTATCTGATAAAAAATTGAACTTCCTTGCTCACATCAAGTGCCTGAAAATTAAAACAAAGAATGCGCTCTATGTTCTCAAAGTTCTGTCCCGCAAGCGCTGGGGCTCTGGCCGGAAGTGCCTGCTGCAGATTTACCGCTCTTTGGTACGTAGTATATTAGACTACGGCAGCATAGTATATGGCTCTGCCAGACACTCCTACCTTCAAGGACTAGATCCTGTCCATAATAAAGGGCTACGCTTAGCGACAGGTGCCTACAGAACTTCGCCAATTCTCAGCCTGTATGCCGAATGTAACGAGCCATCCCTAGAACAGAGAAGAACACAACTCATGTTTGCATACGTTCTCAGAATTTATTCCCTGCCAAACCACATATGTCATAACATCATCACGCACTGCGACAAACGCTTACACTATGCAAACAAGCCAAATGTCATCAAACCGCTGATGCTCAGATTTGAAGAAAAAGTCGTGAGTGCGCAACGCCCCTACTGAAGCACTCGCTGTTATGCCAAGGTCAGCCAGACTAGCTCCGTGGAATGAATTCACGAAATTTGTCGATCTATCGCTGGCACATTTAAAGAAACAAAATACACCACATGAGCATATTCTACAGGAATCTCGCATGGTGCAGGAAACTTATAACAATTTTAAAGAATTCTATACAGGTGGTTCCAAAACAAATACGTATGTCGGAAGCAGCGTTGTCCAAAGCACGTGGCAGCGTACAGTTAGGCTGCCGCAGTTTGTCTCGGTCTACACGGCTGAACGTTATGCTTTGTGGATGGCACTTCAGAGGATTGTAAATTCCGGATGCGAAAAAGCAGTAATATACACAAACTCTCTAAGTGCTTTGAAGGCCTTGAATCCGCGGTCTCAGTATGAGCCCATCATTGGCAATATTTTAAACATACTTTCACACCTAAGTAAATGACAGTCTATACGTTTCTGCTGGGTCCCTAGCCACGTCGGGATCGCAGGAAATGAAAGGGCAGATCAGCATGCAGCAGAAGCACAACATCTCAATGTTTCTAACAGAAACGTACCTCTAACGGATGGAATTAAAGCTCTTCGCAGATCACTAACACTCAAATGGTAAAGCGAGTGGGAATCAAATATAAACAACAAACACCAATTCATCAAGCCTGTACTTGCTTAATGGAAAACATGTTACCATCAAAAACGGTTCATCGAAGTTGTCCGATGGCGACATCGTATAGGTCACACGCTTATTACACATAACTACCTATTGGCAGATGAGGACCCACCAACATGCGACAAATGTCATGACCAATTGACAGTATTACACATCTTAGCAACCTGTCCAGATATGGAAACTCAAAGAGAGAAACACTCCATATGCTTTATAAGTTACACATACCACTACATCCAAGGTTACTTTTAGGTGACAAACCTTTAATACCACTAGCTAATGTCATGAACTTCTTAGACGAAACAGACTTATTAAATAAGCTTAATCACTACGCTCCATGGCACACATAGTGCGGGAAGCTTTATAAATTTTGCAACCTGTAGCACGGCCTCTTCGAAGAGGCTGTTGCTGCGGCGGCTATTTTAAAATAAACCACTTGCCTCCTGGCACTTGGAAGCAAGGACACGGGGAAGGCAGTAGTGCTATGTACATATCTCTGCGGTTTTAGTATCATAATCTCGCGCAGAATGCATACCCATTGACCACCCCGCGTATCATGCTCATAATTTTAATGTATACATGCAGTATATTTTACGCATCTCTACAGCGAGTGATCTTAGGCCTTTCTACAGCCACACTGCACTTTTCATTCTACCCCATATGTCATAGATGACCACATTCTCATAATCATGTTCATAGAACGCGTTGCGTAGAGTACAGTTCATTGGCTTTTGTTGTTTTACAGCGAAAGCTGTTATGAGATCGTTTCACCGGCCGTTTTTGGCGCCGTAGTTGTCCGCCGCCGCCGCCGCCGCCGGTGTCCGTAACCAGTATCGCTCGAAATAAGAAAAAAATTGCAGGATGGAACGAGGTTCCAACCTGGGCTCTCTGCGTGGGAGCCCAATATTCAACCTCTGAGCCATGCCGGTGCTTGAAACTGCTTTGCAAAAAAGTCCTATACATGCTTCATGTCGGGAAGGAACCACATTAGCATATGCAATATAGCGTGGTAGAAGAGTACAATAAGCAACAACCGTCGCACAACGTGAATTCTGTAACCAGGCGTCACACAATGTGAATTGCGCAACGAGTAGGTTGTTGAATGCTTCAAACCCATTACAAAGGGCTCTGCCATAATTCTTCATCGTCATCAGCCACAGCATCAACAAAGTGCACATAATGCCTTACATGCGTTTAGCAGGTACCAACGCTCTCCGTAAAATGACGAAAAATGGCACAGTGCCTGCTGCCCTACATCTAAAAAATTACAATGATTTATAGCGTAGTGGGTTCCTCGCAAGTGCACTTGTATTGGTTGCTAAGGAAGCCCATAAGTACATGATCCACTTCCTCGGGGTCTCAGTAAAATTACAATGATTTATAGCGTAGTGCGTTCCTAGCAAGTGCACTTGTATTGGTTGCTAAAGAAGCCCATAAGCACATGATCCACTTCCTCGGGCTCTCAGTAAAATTACAATGATTTATAGCGTAGTGGGTTCCTCGCAAGTGCACTTGTATTGGTTGCCAAGGAAGCCCATAAGCGCATGATCCATTTCCTCGGGGTCTCAGTAAAGTTCTTCGCCCCCCCCCCCCCGTCTCTCTCCCACGTCAACGTATGTTATACAGCATGACGGGAGAGGGAAATAGCGACCAGGAGTCACCCAACGCAAATTACATAACTGGTAGGTCGTTTAAAGATTCCAACCCATTACAAAGGGCTGAGCCATAATTCTTCATCGTCATCAGTCGTCGCGTCAACAAAGTGCACATAATGCCTTACAGACGTGTAGTTGGTGCCTCGTTTATCGGCAGAATAACGAATAATGTCTTAGTAGGTGCTTCCCAACTTCACAAAAATTGTGATTTATGGCGTAATGGCTACCTTTCTAGTGTACTTGTATTGTAGCCCCAAGAGAGCTTAACGGGCTCTCTAAACGCCGCTCTTCCAGCTTTCGCTGTGACTGTGCTGCGGTTTCAGCGCAGGCCTGGCGTTTTTTTGCTTCGCTTTTTTCTCCTGTCATCATGTGGCTGGCGCAGCATAGCCGTAGTCGCTTTTGCGCCAATAAAACCAACCTAACTAACTAACTAACTAACTAACTAACTAACTAACTAACTAACTAACTAACTAACTAACTAACTAACTAACTAACTAACTAACTAACTAATTTTCTTTTATCAAGAGGTACCATCTGTCGCGGTAGTCGGGTCATGGTCATGTGAAGGGTCCACGACAGCCTGCGCCGCGAGCTGCGACGAAATACACACGGCACTTTTTTTGATGTCCAGAAGGGAGCCGTGAGTGGATGTTGCGCGGCCGGAAGATTATGCAGTTGAATAGGCAGGGCTTTCTGGACTATGGTTTACATTACCGGTTGTTGGGTGATGTCATTCAACTTTAGGATGACATCGAGCTCAACAAGCCGTCTTTGACTACGCGGATTCAGTGGTCTCACAGGCGGGAACAGTCGTGGAAGTTTCGCAGTTGGCCTATCGACGAAAGGTCTGTCGCTGGGACCACCACTGCAGCGGGAAGACATGACGATGGCCGACGCGGCCGCGCCATTATTGCTGCATTCTGTGAAAGGCCAGAGGGTAAATCGGAGTCGCAGAAGCTGCGGCGGCGTTTATCCAGGCAGAGACCGCGACAGTTCTGCAAGTAGCTCGCGTCTTGAGCGATGCCTCGTTTTCTTCACGAGAGACGCGATATGGGGGTGGCACGAAAAATCATTTGAAATTTTGAAAGTACCGCCGCTGACCTCCTCCCCTCATTCTCGCTTTTAACGCGTCACCACCAGTTTATGCTTGTTTCTGGGCCCGACGATTTGCAATCATCAAGATCCAATCGTCCGTAAACTTTCAGCCGCATTCCGAATCTATCAAGCATGGAAATGTGTTGGTTTGCACCTGACGTATTGTTACTGCCGAGAGTTGTCTTTCTTTTCAGCATATTTTTTTTTCTCAGCTGCCATCCATACTGCACGGCTTCCGATACAAACAAATTTTTGACACTGAAGATTATACGATTTCCTTCGGGGTGACGTTTATCATGTTAACCTAATTTTTGAGTGTGCATCTAAGTAAAACGCAATCTTATCAGTGGTACATACTACGTAATGGAGCGCATTGAGGTGTGAACTATCAAAATACATTAACCAAAGGCACTTGTCCTGGCCGAAAATATAGAATTCTGTCATCTCTTATAAAAATACGCCGTAATTCTTTTATGTTTCGTTTACACCAATGTTTAAATAATCTGTGCAGATATCTCACTTGAGCGTCTATAATTGTTAGCTGGGTCATTCCATGCCAACTGTCCCAGTCTGGGCGCTCGACAAAAATCGATTTCTCTGAAAAAATCTGAGAAAATTACACACACATAGACATTAGTTCTACAGTATTTTCCCAAAATATTTTGAGCGGCAAAAATTTTTCGGGCACGTGAGCGCCATTTGAACTTCTCGATATGGTGGAAAACCAGGTACGAAAGAAAACTTCGCTATAAATGGACCGTTTCACGCATTCATTCGAAACTTGCTTTTTTGTGTTTTTAGAGCATCGCTCTTTTATTATAGGGCAGTTGCTTAGAGTAGCTTTATATTTTTCACTCCTTAGCGCGTAGGTAAAATTGAGTAAGTTGCTGCGTTTTCGGGAATTTTTTTACAAAAGACGATTGTAGACCAAGTACATCAATTATTTTTATAGAAGTGCCCATAACACGTACTATCTCCTAAAATTTTTGTTTTGCCTATATGTGGCGCACAAGCTCTAAAATAAAATCCTAAACTTGGAAAAAACGCTACATTGGCCTGTGTTCAGACGTATGTAGCACCTTGAGGTGGTCCAAGAAAAAATAAGCGGAAAAGCGCATACGATTGAGAATTACAACACCTTCGTCCACAGAAAGTTTAATCGAAGTAGTTTTTGTTTTAGTGAAGAAAAACATTTTTGAAGTTTAGTTCCACCATTGCATTATTTTGCTATGGGGGCAGTACAAACCGACTGAATTTACAGCTTAAAAAAAAGAGGTAGTGTATTCGTAGCACATCGTTTTCGGCTCCTTTTGTTAGGGCTTTATAATGTATATTACATATCAAGGAGATGATAAACAGAGGTAAAAATATAGCAATACCATTGGCTTAGATGCCGAAATTCCCCAATAATGAATCGCGTTACTTATTGCATGCGGCTCTGAGAATCAATTGGCGTTAAAATAAGTTAAGTCTCCGAGTTCATGTAAACCGGATAAAGGAGGCATGAGCGTGGTCATTTATAGCGGATCCAAACGGAGTTCATCAAAGTATTCCGCAACGAACGGCACATGATGTGACAACGCGCCGCGTATTCACGCATTCCGTCCCGTCGTCCGTGACACTACAGACGGGATATGCCAAGCTATTTTTCACATCGTTATTTGGATGGTTGCAGACAGCAGGTTTTGGTTAAAGTAGAATTTGTCTGTCTGGTGGCATGCATTGCTTTACAGCTGTTATGAGATCACAACAGCCTATTTTTGTGGCGTGGTTGTCCGGCGCCACCACCTCCGCCTCCGGTGTGCGTAAAAAATGCAATAGGTAACGCGATTCATTATTGGGGAATTTCGGCATCTAAGCCAATGGTATTGTTATATTTTTACCTCTGTTTATCATCTCCTTGATATGTAATATACATTATAAAGCCCTAACAAAGGAGCCGAAAACGATGTGCTACGAATACACTACCTCTTTTTTTAAGCAGTAAATTCAGTCGGTTTGCACTGCCCCCATAGCAATATAATGCAATGGTGGGACTAAACTTCAAAATTTTTTTTCTTCACTAAAACAAAAACTACTTCGATTAAACTTTCTGTGGACGAAGGTATTGTAATTCTCAATCGTATGCGCGTTTCTGCTTATTTTTTCTTGGACCACCTCAGGGTGCTACATACGTCTGAACACAGGCCAATGTAGCGTTTTTTCCAAGTTTAGGATTTTATTTTAGAGCTTGTGCGCCACATATAGGCAAAACAACAATTTTAGGAGATAGTACGTGTTATGGCCACTTCTATAAAAATAATTGATGTACTTGGTCTACAATCGTCTTTTGTAAAAAAATTCTCGAAAACGCAGCAATTTACTCAATTTTACCTACGCACCAAGGAGTGAAAAATATAAAGCTACTCTAAGCAACTGTCCTATAATAAATGCGCGATGCTGTAAAAACACAAAAAAGCAAGTTTCGAATGAATGCGTGAAACGGTCCATTTATAGCGAAGTTTTCTTTCGTACCTGGTTTTCCACCATATCGAGAAGTTCAAATGGCGCTCACGTGCCCGAAAAATTTTTGGCGCTCAAAATATTTTGGGAAAATACTGTAGAACTAATGTCTATATGTGTGTAATTTTCTCAGATATTTTCAGAGAAATTGATTTTTGTCGAGCGCCCCGGCTGGGACAGTTGGCGTGGAATGACCCAGCTATGAGTGGTTGCCGCCACCGCTTGTGCTTGTTTGTATTGGAACTGTGCAAGCATCGTATTCAGTTCATATTAAGAAGACGAAAGATGCACTCGCGACTAAAACTAAAGCCACGCTTAATTATACCTGCGGTGCCTAGACGCTCACACAAAACAAAAGCCAAACCCAGAGGCATGCACGGAAAGCAATGCTCGATCAGATACACAAAGCAAAGTGTCTAATCAAGTGGAAGAAAAAAATGTCTGGAATAGACAACTTACCCCAAAACTCATTTTCTATCGGTATGCCTTATTGATAGGGCCTTAAGAAAAAACCAATCTGCCCATAAACGTTACATAGAGCATGCTCGATGCTGTAATTACTATTACTCAAGTTGCTTTAAACTACTGGGCGCGTAGAGTAGCTCCATCGAATGAGGAAGAGCGTTCGCGGGATCAACGACAAAACATAGTGCCCTTCGCATCGCCCGTGGAGGGCGCGTGCGGACAATCGAGGAGGAAAACACGCGCGCGGGGGGGGGAGTGGCACTGCTCGCTGCTTTTCAAGTTCAAGGGGCTTTAATGACGTATGATGATGATGGACCCAATTACGATCCTATAAAGGGTCTTCATTATCATAGCTACACCCTTGTCTATAATGCACAAGCAGCTTCATGTTAACTTGTTATGAAAAGCTAACGGGCTATAAATGTAGAGAGTAGCTTCTACTCCCAAGTCAAGAGAGACACGCACAATTATTTCAACGGGATCGACAGTCGCCATTCTTGTCTTGTTCAGGAAATCCAGGTTCAATTAGATCATCCACTTCACGAGGTCGTCAGTCTGCGATAGAAATAGGTCATGAATTCCCAAATATAGATCCCAGATTAGGAATATTTGCGTGCTCTCAGAAGTACATGACTACATGGTGAACATAACTCGCTGGAAGTATGCGACAGTCTAGTCATGTATCGACGACATCCGGGCTCGACCAAAAAGTTACAGTAGCAGTGATACTCGACTAAAGCTGTGGCTTACCATCTGAAGAATTCATAATCGACTGATCCTTATTATTTTAGCTACAAACGACAAAACATATATGCGTTGACGCAGAATCGCGACAACGGGAAGCCGTAAGCATACTTTAGAGAACAAACCAGTAATTGCATGCCGAGCGAAGCGCTGTATATTCATCGTGTATAGGGCTATTTTTTCTGGTAAATATCAGGAAGGAAAGCAAAAAAAAAGGTGTTATATGATTACAAGATGTTATCATAGTTGTCCTCGTTATTTCAGGCGGCTGCACAGTATGAGGGCTAAATACCACAAAATCATTGGATATGCGGCAGAGAAGTTTCAGCAAGGTCCCACGCACCCCCTCAAGCGTTTATGGTTGAGTCTATCTTTAGCGATCAAGTATATATAAATATTCTACAAAAACGATGCCTTGCAATTTCGATGTCTTCTTTTGAAGCCTGCATTGGAGGCTCTTTTTAGGGTAAGGAAAATCATACATAGTTAGGGATGTGGGACTGATAGTGGTGCTTCCCTTGTAAATGGAATTAGACTCGCCGAAGCCATTTTAGACGTTCCGCAGAAGTGTCGAGAGTAAGCTGCTGTTGTGCATCCGGTTGAAGCCTTTTATATGCGTTACGTGCGGTAATATCTTGCTATATCAGTAATTGTTTCGTCCTTCCGGGTGAAGGTAAACTGTCGCTTTCAACTAAAATATAGCCAAAATGTCATGGAAGCTGATATTTGACAAACCAATACCTCAGCAAAAAAGAGCGTGAAAATCATGCATAACACATTTTACGCATGTGCTGATCCAACGAATTTGCCATTGCAGCGCCCTCTTACGGCCCATTTTTCGCGTGCTTGCGTTCAATCAACAACACTGAGAAGCAGTCATCTCCGCACATGGCTAATGCAAACGAACATTTAACAGACGGTACCCTAATACATTTACACGTCAGGGTTTTTTTCTTGGGCTTTATAAAATAAAAGTACACTGTTGTTCGGGCAAGGGTGCCCACTACCAATCGCACACACAACTTCTTATTCACACTGTCATTGCGAATGCATTCTACAGGACAACAGTAGACCAGTTAAAACCGTATAGTATCTAGAAGGATAAACAATGTTGTCATAAGAAGAAGCTCAACCTTTACAGATAAAGTGGCATTTATGTTTACCTCCGGCCGATACGACGACGCGAACGACACGCAGGCTTGGTACATCGCAGCTGCTTTCTGCCACGAAAGTTGATTGGAGGGTGATATTTCCGAACCGGTTAGTGTCCCTCGCGTGGATATGGCTATCCAATTTTGAACCTGTGCAAAAGAAACCAAGCGAAATGTTTTATTGGGGTCACTGGAGAATTTCTATCGAAGGCCAACTATGCGCAGCGTTTCTTTTGTGCGCGTTATTATATCGTTAAGCAGAGGGACTCAAGCCCGCTGCAGTTACATCAAGATTGCCAGAGTTCTCTTTGCACTAGGAAAGGTGCTGACCGTAAACCAGTTTTCTCACGAGTGCAATAATGACGTGCTGGTTCGTTTTATGTGAACATTTAATTTCTTAGCAAGGCCAAAACATTCGAAAGCTTCCATGGCGATTTTCAGTGCGAATGGCATGGGTGAGTGCGGTCTCTGAGATGCCGGGATGCTGTTACATCGATCACTCATACGAATTGGAAAATTATAGTGTTCCATGGGTAGCTGTTCACCGTACCATAATTGAAAAAATACTTTGATAAATGTGGTGTCGAGAGCGTGGAAGCTGTCGTGTGCTCTCAGAGGGTAAATTGGAGGATAAGCCGGCACATTTACCACTGTACGTGGAAACAGGCAAATTATTGGAAAACAATAGGACCACGCATGTAGACGACCGGCAAAAAGTAGAAAATTGGGCTCAAAGTACTGGTATGGGCATGCTACGGTCTAGTTTAGGAGTGTTCAATCAGTTCGCGGAATATTCAGGTAAAAATAGCTTCCAAGCTTTTTGTTGATATGATGTTCTCACTCGACAACAAAAAAGTGGTATCTTACCCGTAATTTCCAGATATCTCCGAAATTGCGGTGAACACAAATTATTCAATCGTGCTAACTCAAATATACATCAAGTTTTCCCGTTTAAAACGGGCAAGGTATACATTTGCAAGCACATAATGTAAAACCTACGTGCCCATTGTGGAACACAATAGAGTGGTGTTTATGTATTTTGAAGATGAATGGCCCCTGTGGAAGTGTGAGATGTTAGGCTTTGTAATTAGAATTAGGAACAAATTCTAACATGTTCATTGGATTACAAGCCTTCTTCAACCACGTGAAGTTTGGCCAATGAACCCCTTACTGTCGCACATATTTTAATTCCCCGAGTAGCGCAGACTTTTGTTAGGTCTCTTCGAGTGACATTCGTGATATACATAATATGTTCCGATACTCCTTTGAGTTCGCTGTTGAGTCCCGAGATGATGTCCCTAACTGACACAGCTGCGTTTCCATAAAAACGATGAATATTAACGTTTGTTGAGGTCCCAGCTATTGCGTTTGCAAAAGAATGCAATGAGCAGGTCGCAACTGAACAACCCCGCGCTGCGTGAGCGCGCATTCAAGAGAAAGAATGAAAATGGAAATGCAACTATTCAAGCAAGGTCGTGTATATAAGAGAAGACAGCCGTCAAGTCAGTGCGTAGCACTGACACCTGTAGACTGCAGTAGTCTTGGACAAGCCGCAAGGCTGCTGTCCCTTCTCGTGTGCTTGTCGGTCTGATCAATCTCGACCTCGCTTTGCGATCTGGCTTCGCCTCTCTCAAATCGAATAATTATGTTCTTTGGCTATTTTTTTTTTGAAAATCAAGTTGATTTGCGAGTTCCAAAACTGCAAGATATGCGAAGCGCACTTCTACAGGTAATATGTTTCGTCGAGCGATACCACCCCGCCAATTGCTGTCGCGACTAGCCTGCTTGCTATTATAACGTTATTCACGAAAACTTCATGTCACATCGTGTTCTGCGGCTGTGTGTGGCGAAATACATTGTGACAGTGTGAAAAGCAATTATAGACAAAATCAGGCGACAACGTCCAGTGCCGATCATCGTTTTCGTTGTACATTTATTTATTTATTTATTTACAACATTCCTTTCTTACATTGTTTCTTGCTTTCTATCGCCGGCGAAAGCGAAACGGCTCTTACTAAAGTCCCTAGATTTTTCTCTCTTCTTTCTTAAGTACCGAAATCCATCAAAGCGTCGCCGACGAATCTCATTGGCTAACGCTCGTTTTCGGTAGCCATGTTCTTCCTAACGCTTTTCAAGCACCTGGTGAAACGTGTCCCCCGCTCATTAACGACGGAGGGTTGGCGGGAGGAGAAAGGCCTGTCACACGCTAGCGTATTGTCCGCTCAAAGATGCGTGGCTAATATACTTAGAAGTGCGTGGCTTTGTAAATCTTCCAGATTAGGAAGAAAATGGCGGCAGACGTCGGCTGCGCGTGAGGGAGGGGCGGGAAAGGAGGCACTTGTCGGTACTTAGGTAAAAGGTTAAAAATATCTAGGGACTTTAGCTCTTACTGAATGCGGGCGTGGCTTGAGGCCACACCTACGCAGTTGGTATCGTGCCTAATGACTCAGGTTCCGGCGTCGGAAACTGCATTATGCGTTTATACCTAGTCAACAATTTAACGTGGCAACGCGAAATGAAGAATGACCTCGACAGCAGATCAATCTGCCATATCAGAAACGGCTGATTGTCGACAAGCACATAATCGAGGGAGGATCAAGTTATCGAAAACGCGCATAAATATAAGCATGTGACCGGCCTACCTTCGAAGGCCAATATTCTTTACCCTCACTGGCGCTGGTTCTTTCGTTACGTCAACGCCCTCTCCGAAATAATCTAACTCATAACAAGCTTCGCTTGAATGTATTATTTATACAGCTCCATTTATGTTTTCGTTCTTTCTTTTTCAGAAAATATGATCAGTGTAAAGGAAAGAAAATAGTCCCAGCACACAATTCACAACAGCTATTGTCACTTACGTCGTAAAAAACGTTTTCGCCTTTGTATTTACCGCACAGGTGCTTGTAGAAATCATTGCACGGTTCAACGCTATAGTCGATTTGTGACCGTAACCACTGTGCCAATGAGCGGCAAAGAGGCCATGTGCAGACATTTTCTCTTGGGAGAGGACAGGGAACAGCATGTGGCTTTGGGGGTGACGTAGCGAGCGACAAAGGCTCTTCCGATAACCGGGTTACCCTGGTCGCCATAGTTTTGGGAACATCGAGGGACGCCAACGTGTCCGCCTGGTAGAAAGAGCAAGAAACTAGGTGATTCATTTGCAAGCGATCGCTGTACTCTACACCGTAGCGACACACTCAATACAGTAAGAAATGCATGTGCTCGAAGTGTAACTGCACTAATGTACGCGCAGCTATCCTATTGCCATCTCCGTGGAAATGAATATGCACTTCACCTTAGTGTTCGAAGATACACGGGGCAATGAGTCAATATGACGTTATGTGGATCGGTATTGTAAATGTTTAAAATGTTTGTCCTCTCGTTTTTTTTTTCAGGGTACATGACAGTATTGTTTTCATTATTTCTTTGTGTATTGATTATAACATTTCATGTTTTTTATGTTATTTGTCCTCCTTTAGTAATTTTGCACTTATTGTTGCATTTCATTGCACAAGAGAAACAATGCGATGCCCTATTCGATAGCCATATGAAAAGGGTACATTCTTTCGCCCAGGTTAATAAGCGTTGTTTTTCGCATTTCGTGTAAGCAACAACACATATTGTAACTATTTGGGATTAAGGTGTCCCTGAAGAGCTGGAAATACAGGACACATATTGAGTTCATCGTATGAACATTTCTATAGGCCGCACTATTAAGTGAAACAGTGCCACCTACTTGCAATAATAGTTGCAGCTAGTCACTTCACTACAAATGGTATTTGCACACACACGCACGCGCAAACCCTCTTTGTATTCGCGGACGCGGCGACAACTTCCAATTCATGATCTATCTATCTATCTATCTATCTATCTATCTATCTATCTATCTATCTATCTATCTATCTATCTATCTATCTATCTATCTATCTATCTATCTATCTATCTATCTATTGCCGACACTTTACCTGAAGTATTTTTTGTCGATGGACGTCAAATTCGGTAAGGCAGACCGAGAGAAGAGGGCATGTGTAACATCAGACAGCAGTAAATTGCAAAAGTGTAGTTAACTGGGCCAGTTGGTATGGATACATGGTAGTAAGCAGCGCGAAAAGCAAGACGACGCACACAGGAAGGAATGAGAGGAACAAGCGCTGACTTTCAACTAAGCGTTTTAGTCAGAAGTAAGACATATACATACAGCACCCGGCCGTACGGTGCATGCGCAAAGAAAGAAATTGTGACATCTTTTCGCTCAATAACCAAAGCACCCCCATGGCATATGCTTCATAATATCCCAAGAAATTTCCTTATTATGCAGTGTCACCGACGCCTGGCTGACACATGCTTGCGTGTGCGGCCTCAACATGTTCACGTGCTTTTTTGCTTCTGTTTGTACAAACTGGATGTAGAGCCAAAAACAAGACTGCGCCCAAACTGGCGGCAATGCAGTGATAAATATTAACTTGTCGGGCTTTTCAAGGAATTGGGGTGTTCCTTAAATTGCACACTGCGGCACAGCTCCGTCTGCCCCACTTATGCGCAGTTACATGAGAAATGAATTGAATAAAGAACAATGAAGCAGCAAGTTACGTAGTCATGGGAATGCTTTAAAGGGACAAAACAATTTTTCTCGCATTAGTAATGTAGTCTTCCACGATACCAAAAACACCACGCTTTCTGCGCGAAGATG
The DNA here is from genome assembly GCF_013339695.2 of Rhipicephalus sanguineus. Classification (NCBI taxonomy): domain Eukaryota; kingdom Metazoa; phylum Arthropoda; class Arachnida; order Ixodida; family Ixodidae; genus Rhipicephalus; species Rhipicephalus sanguineus. The sequence continues at coordinate 99,589,436 of NC_051179.1, read as the reverse complement.
CTTAATAAGCGAGAAAATGCACAAAAAGAAAATACAGGTGGCGACGCCACCTTGGAATTCTCGCACCATTTGCCGTGACGTCACATATCTTTGACGGCGCCTGCTTGAGCCAACGTAGTTCCTAATCAGTTAGCTCGAAGTACATTGTCCTCTCAGGGGGCCAGAGACTTGACATAACGAGTTTGTGGAAATTTCGTCGAGCCAGTGGCGCCAAAATACGTTAAATACGTTAAACGCCACGAATTACAAAGTCCGGCGCGAAATTTAAAAATGAAACTTTCAACTTGGTTTTCTCCTCTAATAATAAACCTATGGTGGTGAAATAAACTAGACAAGAGTTCTCCGAGCACACTTTATCCTTCTAAACCAATTCATTGTTTCTCTTTAGTGTCCCTTTAAAGCATGTGCGCCGTCTTGTTTTTCGCGCTGCTTGCTACCATGGACAGTAAATGGACTCGTCATGTTAACGTCGAATTACGGCTTGGTTGAGTGTAGTGGTACCTACTACAAGCAAAATACCGAATAATAAGTGATTCCATTTTAACACAGCAGCACTAAGCAGAAAGTCCCTGTTGTATCTTTCACAAACGTAACTTTGCCGTGAGGCTAATCGTTGTCCCAAATTCTCAATCAGAATCACGTGCTTCGTTCTTTTCTACTATTCAAGAACCTACCCCATACCTTTCCTTGATTTTCGCCTCTATTAGTTTTAATTAATGTTGTTTACCATACCTGTAATGTTCCCCGCGCCATTCCGATTCTCTCCGCATACATACATATCGACTCAATAAATTCCTTGCGATGTGCTGCCATGCCCTCGTGCATATTTCCAAATGGTACTACCAGCTTAGGTATAGTAGTAAATATTTCATTTTACTGGCACAACTTGTTTGCCAGTACTATTACAATGAATATATAAACAAGATCCTTGAATAGCTCTCGAAAAACGACAGTGTGATCGCAGAGAGGACATGGATGTCGCCGTCACGGAGCTAATATTTGTGCGCGGTCATTTTGGCAACAAAATATTATTCGCTTGTGTTAAAACCCGCATGACACTCACCGCATGAGCTTCTGTGTCTGGTGACTCCTTATCGACCATGCACGTGAAAAGAAGTGTACTGCTCAACAGTCCTAGCACCACGATGATCAAATCAGCAAGAGACAGGCAGTCACAACGCCGTTAGGGTCCCGCCGCTGAGTCATCCACAGGGGAACGGCTCTTGCAGAGCAGGAATTCTGACTGCTGTGTAATCAGCGTCAATGAGAGATACGGGGGGTCACGATACCGTCGAAAATATAACTGCAGTTCTGAGATAGAGGAGCTATGAGTGACTTTAAATAAATCTCATGGACTCGTTTTCTCAAAAGCAGGCATATGAACGCAGACAAACAATCCAAACGCAGACAAAAAGTGCGTGTAATTAAGCGATATCTTTGAAGAGTTGTGTTCGGTGAGACACCGGTGAGACACATCGCCGGTGAGACGCATCGACTAAAATATTCTATTGTATTCCATGAGGATGGCATATATTTCGAGCAAAAGCCTCCGTCAGGCTATGTAGCCTTTTGCTTTTGCTTCGTTTTTTTCTGTTGTACGTACAGAAAATAAAACAAATCTCAAATCTCAAATCAAAGTGCCCGAACTTAAGACGACGACATTCGTCCTGGGGTATCAGTTGAAACTTAAACATTTTTCTTAAAAATGTAAAGATAAATGTAGCAGAGGTAAAGGACTTAATAACAGCTTTAACATTACACTGCTAAAATGAAACGTTGATTTGATATCCCTGCTTGGAACGTATGTTTCATATCAAAAAGTTGCGATCAAGGGGCATGCGCATTATTCACTGTGCACTACCTTCCAGTGTAGGTCGGAAGTTCACGAGAAGACATTAGGCAGAAACTCCCAAACAGAAGAGCTCGGAATGAGCTAGTGCAAAATGAGTCGTCCCTAGTTTCTCTGTATATTTCTAATTCATCACCTAAACATGAAAGTAAGAAACACACATGTATTTCAGGGTAACGAATTACCGATACTCTCCAAAGGCCTGGTTCACGGCCACCTTATGAGTTCTTGTACAACTGAATTCGCCGTCGCGTTGGCCTCAACCGCCCCGATGAACGTTACATGCGCTCCAATTAAGAGAATGAAATGGCAGCCATGGCAGTATTATTTCGATGGCTTTCTTTGCGGCGTCACCTGCACCGGCTCTGTTTGTACACGTCAATCTCATCGAGTAAATCAGAAAACAATTTACGTTACCATGTGACAGGGGAGCACTCGTCAAGGTTCACGGAACAGATGCGATGAACGTGCACGCTGAAACGAGATGTGCCTGCTAGGTCCGAAAAGAAGCTGTGCGTCCAGCTACCGACGTAGTTGTTGTTGTTGTTGTTGTTGTTGTTGTTGTTGTTGTTGTTGTTGTTGTTGTCCTCCGTGCATGGCTCGTACCCAATGCGGGAGATTGGCCGAGTAGAGGGTCAATTTTGCTGATACAGTCGAAACCCGCAGTAACGAAATCCCGAGGGAACGAAATTCTCACCGCAACGAAGTATTTTCGGAGCACCGGCGAACGCCCATAGGAGTCAATGCATTTCGCAACTCGCGACTACGAAAGATATTCATACCGCAGTCCCTCATTAACGAAATTTTTGAAACACGAGTGCGCAAATAATCTACATACGAAAACTGGTGGAATGCATTCATGCTACACCAAAATTGTGCAAAACTATCGCTACAGCGCACTTGAGAAGCAGCAGCCATCATTGTTTACAAAAAAAAAACATAAAGGTGGCGACAATGATGGTGATGATTGCTTGCCAAGACACCTGCTCGTTATCGCGGACTACGTAGCCAAATCCACATTCCTCATGGAGTTTCGTTGAATGGCTTGGCTCTGTGCTTGGCTTTGTCGGCTTTGCGCGCACATGGTCGCGTGTGTGGAGCCATTTGTGGAGCGTTTGCTTGGTCGCTTGGTGCTACGTGAAGTGTGTGTTGTGATTGCTTCGTCCGATTTCGCTGCCTGCGAACGTGCCACCTCCAACGAAAAAGTGGAAGTTTATCACGCTGGAAGATAAGGATGCAATCATCAGTGAGGTGGAAAAGGGCAGGAAAAAAATGGATATCACCGAAAGATTTGGCGTTGCGTGCAGCTTGCTGTCCACGATTCTGCGCTGATCCGCGCTGATCCAGCGGAGCCGGAAAAGGGTTCGCGTGTAGGCGCATTTGATGACGGTACTGGTGACAGCGCAGTGCCGCCGTCACTGAACTTTCTGCCGTGGCAAACGAGATTATCGATCGAGAGGCATGAAATTGCTGCATGGTAAGGCCCGCCAAAGCAAACTTACTGACTTTCAGAAACAAAATGTGTTTTTTGTAAATTCCATGTCTTTTCTGCCGCATTCTCGCGCCAACGAAATTCCCGCAAGAGCGAAATTTTGTGCTTTCCCCGCCGATTTAGTTATTGCGGGTTTCAACTGTATTATCTTAAGGGTGTCTTTCGTAGACGCTATTATTAACAAATATAATGAATTGATGTTTCAATTATTGGTAATGAAATATTTACCTCAGACATAATTTAGATAGATATTCTTTTAGACTGTCGTATGAATTCCTCAGTGGCGAAGAAAACATCTCTGTGGCTGTATCGCAGAGTGGTGGCCCCAAAAGGAAGTATAACCGGCTCTGATACTTCGAGGCCCAGCTTCCGAAGAGGTGGTACTATGATTCTATGCCTCAATACCGTGAACCGGCGACAGGATAAAAATAAATGACCGATTGTTTCCTCCTGATATCAGGAGAGGCACAGTGGGGAAGTCGCTAAACCTGCTCTATGTAGGTAAAAATTGAGGGAGCTAACGTGGCAACGAAATTTCCTCATGGCTACCTCCATTATTCTTGACGTGGATAAATCGCTGCTCCAGGAAAATGAGAGGTGCTTATACTCTCGAGAAGCAATGAATGCTGAGTCGGGGAAACATTTTTGAATATTAGTGAGCGAAATCTTGCCACCGTGACGTAAGCTGTTAGCGGGAAAACACGAATAATCGGCGCCAAAAGCGACGCCTTTGCTAAAGAATCGGCCATTTCATTTAACAAGAAACCTTTGTGTCCTGGAACCCATATTAAATTAACATATTGAAGATGAGCGGGAACTAGTACCTTAAAAAGCTTTAGTATGGGCGTTTCACCAGATGCGCAAAGATCATACAGATAAAGAGTCGGTTGTTATTGCAACTACTCTAACTGAAATACTTAACTTCCGTAAAGCTAATATTATTGCCATAAATTCAGCTAGAAAAACAGGAAGAAAATCAGGCAACCGTAATGAAAAAGACCAGTCGAGTTCAGCACAAAATATTCCTATGCCGGCTCTTTCCTCTGATTGCGATGCGTCCGTTGCAATAACAACATTCGTTGGTAGAGTACTTAGGTGCTCTTGTAACAGCCAATTTAAATTACCATAAGGTAGTAATTTCGCGTGGTTCGGAAAAATATCATGGAAGACAATTTCTGGAGAGTTATGTCGCATAGTCATAGGAAGTACATCACGAATTTGCACATTTAGTGAATCAAGTAGCGCTTGAACAAATATAATTTGCGGTTTGCGGAATCTGGGCGAATGTTCGGAGAAAAATAAGTCGGGATCGGAGATGAAGACTATTTGAGTATGGTTAGAAGGGGAATCGTAAAACCTTAAGAAAGTTTGTACCGTAAGAAGGTTAAAACTGCATAAAAGGGGAGGCGTCTGCGCTTCCAGGTATAAAACAGCATTTGCAACGTATTTTGGAAGGCCTAAGCACAGCAGTAAAGCCTCTCGCTCTAATAGAACTAGTGGCCGAAGCTTGTATGCTGGCGCACCGGAAAAAAGAACACAGCCGAATTCTAAAACCGGCCGGATGTACATTTTGTATGCCATCGAGAGTGCGTTCCTTCTCATACCAGATCTACGGCTGCTCAACCTGCGCAAAAGCCCCATTGCACGTGCTCCTTTTGTCGCGACATATTCAATATGAGGGCGCCAATTTAGATGTTCGTTATATATAACTCCAAGATATTTTAATGAATCCACTTGTGGAATATCCTGCAGCTTGTAATTAAGAGATATGTGCACATGGTCATTAACAGGGAAAACAAGAATAGCACACTTTTTAGAATTCAGACTCAAGTGTAAACCATCCAGCCAATTTTCAAGTTCACTCAAGTATGCCTGCAAGATATTGTAAAGACAATGTATGTCATTGGCCATAGCAAAAAAAAATCACAGCATATCCACGGAGTGAATGATGATGAGTGGGCGAAGCTGCGGAGGTTCATCGGTAAACCGTGAATCTTCCGTGAATTCTGCCCAGTACATCATCACCCACGTGAGATCGGGCGCGTTTATACTAAAGGTTCGATGAGTTATGACGACTTGCAGCTCACTTTAATTTTACATGTACGCTGTGAATTTTCATTGTTTAGAAAACCATTGCTTTAGAAAACACCTTGCGTCTTTCGTTAAGCAGCTGGCGTCTTTTTCGTTTTGCTTTAGAAACATCTGGCGTTCTTTCGTTTTGTTTTTACAAAACATCTGGCGCCTTTCGTTGGTTTATTTCATCAATCAACGGCGTTTTGAACAAAATTTTTATTGTTTAATCACGCACAGGAGAAATCTCACCAGGCACTACCTTGGAGGTAAAGAATGGCTGCTAATGGGAATGAGAGACAGAAGAAGTCGGCTTTTAGCTAACACTTACACTTCTACAGAGACAGAAGAATTCGGCTTTAGTTAACGCGCACGCTGCGAATTTTTTATTGTTCAACAACGCACAGGAGAAATCTCCCACCGGCACCACCTTGGAGGTCAAAGGGTAAGACTTGTTACTCACTACTACGAGCACGACGAGGGACGAACGGGTGCCGCCTTAAGGAGCTTCGCCCCTAAAACGCAATATAGTCAGCATAAACATAAATTCGCACCCCTGGTCGAATGGGGATAGTACACATCAAGATGTTAAATAATACTGGTGAAAGAACTGACCCCTGAGGCACGCCTCGCTCTATATTTCTCTATACTTGTCTATATTCCTCTCACTCTTTCTGTGTTTCTTCTTTCTTTCTCTCCATTTGTCGCTTTGTTTCTACGCTATGGCTTACACTCCCACTCCTTCTTCCCCTCCTCCTTGCCCCCACTTCCCTCATTTCCAACCCCCTGGGTACGCTATACCATACAAGCTTATGCTCTGCTAACGAAACTGGATAAACGATTGGTTACGACGCTCACTTTAGGGTCATGGTCGTGCGGGGTCGAATCCCGCCTCGTACAAAAATTATTTTCGCCGAATCTCTTTCTGTACTCGTTCTCTCACCCATGGTGGTTATTCCATCGCAGGCCGGACAAATCGGCGCACGCGTTCCGTGAACGAAGCAAAACATGAAGAGGACGAAGAGGAACAAGAGAGCGAACACAGCGCGCGCCGGTTCACGAGAGTGATAGTCTTTCTGTTCACGGATGACAAAAAACGTCTGGCATAAACAGCTCTGCTCTTAAGATTTTGCATAATGGATCTCAGATAATCAACTACTTAAGTGCAAAACAGAATACCCTAACGAGCGCCCCATAACGGCAAACAATGCATCGTTAGCTTCATTCAGTTGCGGTTATCCAGGCTTTTTTCTGAAATACTTAGTGCTACTTCCGCGAAACACACTTTATGTCACAAACACTTCTTTCGCAAACCGGGTCACTCGATAGGAAGAAAATGTACCGCGTTTATGGTAGTTTTTAATGCACGCGCATCAAGCATTATTTAGTTTATTAGGCATAAATAATGAAACAAGAACAAGCCTGACTGACGGCGAAAAAAGAAAGAAACGAAAAAAAAAACGTGCACTATGTATTACCAAATTGAGCACTTTTCCCGTGGATTCATGAGAGTTCCTTCTGCACAGCCAAACGCTCGCGAGAACTCGGGCATATTCCTCAGAGGGACAATGCACCGCTTGCGGAATGGTGCGTACTGTGAGCCCGTGTCGCTTTTATGAGCGCAAAGAGTCACGCAGTAGTTCACGAAAAACAGTTGTTCCGATGTCATGTTGAGGCCGACCAGTTTTACGTCCCGGTATTTTGGTGGCAAGGAGGCAAACGCCTTGTACGCAAGCTTGGTTCCCGCGAGGTCACAGATGTTTTCGCTGTCGATGAACGAGTTCAGCTCACCCTCCTGGAGAGTTAAGGACAGCTGCAAATAACAGGCCACACCATGCATTAGATCACTTAATGAAACTGTTCTCTGAAACAAACAGGAGTAAAGATAACTGACTTGGTTACCTCCTTCGGGAAAAAAAAGCCCCACTCGTACTCCTCGCTTCGTTTCGTTGGCTTGTCACTGTTTGTGTGATTCTTAAGATCACGCTGAAGAATCTGTATTCTGTTTTCGATTTCATTTCGATTTCATCGCCTATACTTAGGCCCTGAGATGGATGTTAAAAATTAGTTTCGCTTAAGAGCGAAGCAGACAGTGCGATAGCAACAAATTGTAATGTATACGAAGTACCTTGGCTACCACGTAATCTTTCCGCTCCGATCTAACGTAACTCAACAAAACGCTGGTTCAAGAGAATACGGCCCTTTAGGGACCGAAGCAGTTTTCGTGCCGTCAGGTCTCAAAACACGCAGTAAGCGTCGAGAGCACAGCAAGTTTTCGAGCCGTCTTCTGAAGCCTGTCGACCACGCCCTTCGGCCAAGGCAGCCCCCCTTTCCTGGCGTTCCTTTATGCTTCTTATGAAACATGGGCAGCGCGTTTCTCCTCTGCTTGAGAGCAATCGAAGGCAGGCCTCGCACGCACGTGGGATGTTCTGGCATGCGCCGTCAGTGCGACGGAGACGGCCGGCTCGTTTCATCACCGCTTCAGCGGCTTCAGCCAGCGCGGCAGTTGCGTGTGGCGTTTATTCTGACAACGGATAAAAGGCATAGGCAACGATGATAACGGTTACTCTTTTGCTACTGGCTCGAGATAGCAAGCAATGACTGCTCTTCACATTAGAGAGGAGCTTTGCGCCAGTGCTCGCTATCTGGCATGCGTAATCATGCAAAGCGCAATTAAAGTTTCCAGCGGGATATCTCGGGGCGCAGACATCCTAGAACAATTCTTACAAGTAGAACTGTGTAAAAAGGTGCCTGCCTCCAACTTTTCAGTACAAACATGCCCGCTTGCTGCACTCATTAAAAAGTTAATTATACAATCTTAGTTTATTGGCAACTGAATGCATAATTATTGTCTCACTTTGTGTCCCCTTGGATACATAACTTATATGCAATTGTGGTTTTCGCGTTCATCCCAGTGCTTAATTTTAACAAAGCTATAAAGCTTAACTTTGAACACCCGGTATATAACACCCTGGGTGTGACGAACGCAGTGCTGCATCGTCTTCGCTTGCCCACGGCATTGCGAAAGTTGCAGCCGCTGTGGAACGCTACCAGCGCAGTTATGCATGTTATGTACACAAGTAGAGCTTGCAACAGTCCTTACGTTCCAGCGCAGCAATGATAGGAATACGCGTTGTGAGCAAGATGACGAATGGAAGCGGCCATGGTCGCACAGGAACGATGGCGTGGCGTTGAAGCGCGGCCGTGACTGAGCATATCATCGCCCACGATCCACATGACTCAACCTTCACAACAAATATACAACGAAAAAATTCGTACTGAAATCTTTGCCGGAACTTAGGAGCAGAATGTAATCCCTGACGAAAACGGCAACAGCAACAGCAGAGAGGGGGAGGGGAGAGGGGAAGTGTAGAGGGGGAGAGGGACGTGAAATAGAGAGGGGGAAGAGGTAGAGGGCAGTCGAGAAGGGGAGAGAAGAGAAAGTGTGTGGAGAGGGTTTGCGCATGCGCATTAAGGGTGGTCACGCCGCACACCACCGGTTTGAGCTCCGCAATAAGATGCTTCGCATCTAAAAATGTCCAGGATCCAGCGGGATGTCAACTGAGAACCTCTGCGTGGCACTCCAATACTCCAACACATAGCCACGCCGCTGCTTGAAAGTCATTCGCTAAAAGACCGTATACATGCGTCATGTCAAGAAAGGAATCACGTCGAGAGGTATAATGCAGCGTGACATGAAAGTAACATAACCAGGCCTCACACAATGCGAATTGCGCTAATACTATGGTGTTCAAGGCTTTCCGCCTATCCTAAAGGGCTCAGCCATAATTTCTTACTCAGGGAGCCTTGGGAGGCCGTCCTCGCTCGAGCTGACTTCATGGCCCAGAAGGGTCTCTTGGATCCGGCTGAGCGTACAGCAACGGCCACTGGAGTCCTGGACTAGGGACCCACTCTTGCTGCTCCCTTATCTCTCTTATTTATTGAATGAAGTTTTTCAATCAATTTCATCACCAAAGGCCACATCATAAACAATAGGCAGATAATTCCTTCGAGATATGTAGCGGCTACTTCGCTTTCCGCAGAATTATGAATAATGGCATAGTCAGTACATTGCAAATGTACTCGTAGAGGTCACCCCGAGCTAGCTTACAGCGGGCTCTTGGAAGGCCGCTCCTCCATTCTTCGCTGCAAGTGTGCTGCGTTTTTCTGCGCACGCCTGGCGTTCTTTTTTTTTTCTATCACCCAGTATGTTAGGGGAGCAGTTGTGTATAAAATGCAAAATAAGGAAGTACGCCTACTCACCACGGATTTATGCGACCTCCGCAAGCATAACACCCTCCTGGTGTATTCCTTATAGAATTCATCCGTCCGCCATGGTGCAAACATTATGTCATTGACGTCGAATGAGTGCATTATCTCATGGCCTATCATCTGCAGTAAGATAAAACTAGTAATCGGTGAGACAAGTCACACTTGGCCACAAAGCGAGATGCACTGATGTCAAGAAGAAGCGTTTGAGCTATAAGACGGCTCGTATACTTATTGGAGCTGTATGTAAATATTCACGCATTAATTGCACTAACGGACCTGTAAACTTAGCTGACAGGCAAGCACGAAAGCATCTCACTCGATGCCTTTGAACACTGGCGCTCACAACGCCGACGTGATTTACTAAGCAATCAACAGTGACCAAGCGCATTGAGAAATCCTTGAGACATGGGGTGTCGCCATAGCCAACATTTCCACAAGTGATCTTGTGGTCTTCTGAAGTGAGCGAAACACTGTTCACTTGACTAACGCACCACGACACGTTAACGCAGAAAACGTACCGAAAGCAGAACGAGAAAGCAGAAATATATCGAGTGGGTTAAGCTAAAGGTCGTATATAATAGAGCGGAAATCAAGGTATGTCATAGCCTAAACTACACAAAGGACCGCGAATACCTCTCGTGTTGACTTCACATCCTCGCCACAAACTCTACGGCCCTCCCTGTGCCAGCTGTGCGCAGGCTTACACCGCGTACGGTGCAATTGCTTCAGCGCTCGCCTGTTTCGTCACCAGATGCTCTTGTGGGTGTGCTGTGGAACAGTTACCTAGGACAGGGAAGTGAGCTCACTGGCGTCGTACGCGTGATACCGCCGAGCATTTTCTTCAGCGCAGGCGTCTGTCATAGACACTACATTTATCTTTTTGTTTTATATTTCATTGAAGAAGGGCACCTTGCAGAGGTCAGCAGCAGGATCGCCAGCACCACTCAGGTCAGGCTCATGATAGACGTCGTTGGTGCTGAAACTGGCTGGCGTACACTCCTGGATTCTCTCGTCTTCCCCTTCGTGTTTCCGACGTGACGCTCTTATGCTTAGTCTTGAACGTAGCCTATGTTGCGACGAAGTTTTCGTGGCTTCGAAGCCACAAGTGAGCAATGCCGGTTAGGTAAAAAGAGATGGTGGCCAATTTTGTGCTGTAATTCCACTTGTTGAGCACACTCACGTGCTCATGAGTCGACAGCTAGGCGCCCTCGTTGGGGTAATCAGTACGGCTGACTATGCGAGGGTCCACATACGAACCGTGACAAAGCCAACGGTGGCCTGGGGAGCAGGTGGTGGCGGGTTTCTGCTAGATACTGTCGTTGTCATAGCGGGCAGAGTTCGGCTGTCCAACTCTACTATTACAGACCCCTCACCTCCGCCGATCACAATGAAAAATCGAAGCACGACGTTGACATCACGAACTAGAAGGCGCGAAAATTTTGGAGGTGGATGCCTTGCCAGTCCCAGCAGCCACAACGTCACACACGAGCATGTCTTGCAATGGTCGCGAAACGCCTGCAGAGCTGTGCCGGGCGCACTTCTTAACTACCATATTAATATATCATTCTTTTTTTCTGAGTAATACTCTAATTAACATTTTCTGTTCTTCACCTTTAAGGACCAGGAAAATAAGTTGGAGAGCACTGAACACTTCCAAGAAAAACAGCTCTTTCTTTGGTAGAGACAAGACGCCTTTCCAGATATTTTGCTTCATCGTCATTGAATATTCATTATTTTAAACAAGGCGCACATCATGTGTATCAACTTCATACCTATATTAACTCCTTGAAAAACAGCATTCTTTCTCTAGTTCTCTAAATCAGTTATTTCCTCATATGTGTTCATTTAAGCTAAGTTGGATTGAAACCACATAGTACATCAAAGGGGCCCCTACAACGCCTTTTAAAGTATTCATCGAATGACCGCGCTATCGCAGTTTATAGCTTCACGAATGGGCTGCCGCAAAAGTGCGAGCGGAGGTACAGGCGTTCGTCGCACGCTTTAAGCGCTTTCTCCTTTCGTCCCAGTGAGCGGACTGGGGTGGGGGTGCTGGGGATGGGGTCAAGAAACTACGTCCACACAATTCTATGTTGTGTGTATTTCTAGCACTCGAGTGAGCGACGTGGGCACGTCGCGGTACCACACAGCGCCGTTAACTGTGCAGCTAACGACACTCAAGTTAGCCAGTGACCGTGCCCTTGTGCTTATGCCGCAATAGAAAGAGTTGACGGCACGAGAGCGAGCGATCTTTATCCGACTTTTAAACTTTACCGATCTTTTTAGGAATTGTAAAGCTAGCTTTCCTGCAGTGCAGTCCGCCCAACTAATGGCGGCTAGTCACTCACTGCAAACTGCGTGTTCAAGCGCATTTTGCTTGCGCTATGACGTCAAAACGTGTACTCGGTTCTCTTCCAATAAACACGCATAATAGCTAAGCCCCAGCCCGTGCAACTACGACCTTGTCTCCACTTGAAGCACGACCGAAGCCGCCATTAGTTGGACGAATGGGCAGAGCAGGGAAGCGCACTTGCGGATTATGAAAAGGGTCCCTTCTGCGTAGTGCGATATATTTGGTTTGGATGTTCCTAGGACCCTCGACTACCGATGGAAAGCATTTTCTGACCACGTTCAAAAGTGTTGCAGCGTCCCTCTCGTACATTCATCGCAGCGATAATTCAGTTCGCGTTTCGCTCTCGGCGCCTGACACCGCTACGTAGAGCCCTTGTCTTTATAGCGTAAATAGATCAGCTTTGGAAGCCTATCTTAATAATGCACTCACATTCAAACAGCTTGACTAGTTCTAAGCATTTATTTGTTTAAAGGAATGTGTTACTTTCTCGTTGCGTGCAGCTCAAGCGATGTTTCCCATACGTAATTAGTGTCTTATACTGGGTGTTCCAAGTATACGTTTACCTTTAAATTCCGCACATAGCTTTAGCAGTCAGACTGCATTCAAGAAGCAATGCACGCGTCATATATATAAAAGCTGAATGCTTACCCATCCGAGGCCACCATAGTTGAGCCCGGCTGGCCCGTATTGATACATTATCGGACGACCCAAATTGCCTGTCGGCAATACAACGCCCCCCACCACACCGTTGCTATAACCACCCACATGCTCCTCGTCGTACAGCGCGCTCGTGCGGTCTTTCCAGTAATATTGATAATAAAGGCCCCGAGCCTTTATCCATGTGGGGAACAACCGGTCCTGTGGTGCGTCCGGCAGAGGTTCTGCGGCAGGCAATAAAAATCATATCCTTAAGCAAAATATTTCACTTGGTATGGAAGCACTTCACAAATTAGAAACTCCGTTTGTTGATAATAAATTAGAAGATTGTAGCAAGAAAGTATCGGTGAATGCTTTCTTAACGATATAATTAACTCCGACTGCCTTTCGCTAGTTAACGTGAATCTGAAGTAGGAGAACTCTCTCGGTTTGAGGAATCAGGACGGGGGAGGGGGGGGGGGGGTTGGACGGGTCGAGGTGGCAGTGGTATAGTGGTCGAATATGGCACAGAGATTTTCGTTTCCTACATTTGTTTTTTGAGGAAGTAAACTATTTTACAAGCAAGCAATAGCAGACTCGCCGCTATACCAATAATTTTCTTCCCTCCTGATCCCTTAGCCGCTATAATTTACACACCGCTGATCCCTCCCCTTTTATATATATTTTATTTTTGCTTTCTTCATCCATCGGGCGCTGCAACCACGTACGTTGGATCAAGAGTTACGGAGCCCTTACACTGAAGCTGTTCTTTCGATAAGTTGTTGGACTTATATTTCCGCTGATCGCAGGCACTCGCATGCTCTTCACAGTAGCGCACCGTAACGCAACGCTGCCATGGAGTGCGAAAGCAAGGAGTGCAGCGTTTTAAAGAGATATGTAAAGGAAGGCACGCACATAGCGTTCACGAAAATCGAAACTACATTACTGAATCCACGTGACAGATTACGTCCACAACGCATTATATACAACCAGTGTGCGGTAAAAGAGCATTGCGCACTCGGCACGCTCTCTTTGCATACAGTTCAAATGCGCAATCGGTATTTTCTTTGTTCTGCGGCACTTCCCCCCCCCCCTCCCCCCGCAAAAAAAAAGAAGCCTCGCTTCTATAAAAAGGAAAACTATTGAAACACGGCGTTGCGTAGCTTATCTGAGAAGTTCGACAGGCACATCTACGACAATAAACAGTTCTCTTGAACGCCTATAGACTACGTTACGTAAGGCATATGGGCGCCGCCATCATGGACTGTTAAGCGAATGTTCTTATTTTTGTATCCCCTGACGCGAACTGATAAAGCCAGGAAACGCCGTATGCTCCACCCCAACAGTTTTCATGTGTATGCGCCCACCGTAGCGCTGTTCGCGTTGTTGTTCAAGATAAAACACGGCAAGGTTAACAGCCCAGCATGGCGACACCAAAACCCGTCCGTAAAATAGTCTATACCTCAGATCGGAAACGCACAAGAATAGTTGACAAGAGTTCGGCTTTGCGTAGCTTTGCGAAGAGGTGCGCCTTGTGCAGCTGCCGTCCAGATGAGGTCTTAAGCGCGCAGAACTCCGATATTGTGTTCTTGTCGATTAGTAGCGGCACAGTGAGGTTCCCCGACCATTAAGCGTTGGATGCCGAAAAAAACGGCCTCATTTTCTTGGCCAGAAAGTTCCGTCAACGACTACTCTGTAGCCTACTCGTGGCCTCTGTTTATGACGCCGCTAGAAGACAATTCCGCGATGGCGCCCAGCAAGAAATGGCGGACGCACCCGGTGTTGCCGGAACACCAAGCATTATAATTATTCCCTATAAATATCTCAATTGAAGTTGTGTGCCAAGTATATCTTTTCTATGATGGTAAGGCATGAATTAAAGGTGAGTAGGACGTTATCTGAACTCCTAGTTGCTTCTTAACAGCACCTGACCGCCTGTTATCCAATTTAATTAAGCATGTGCGATCGCAACAATGTTACGGAAGCGCCAAAATATCTTAGGAACCATAGAATAGTAATGCCAATCAAACGTTTGCCAAATAAAGAAAATACGCGTATATTCTGGAAGTGCACTGCCACAATCTACACAATGACATTGACATGAACATCTGAAATACCGCGCCCTCTATTATTTGGAATTTTTGGAATCTGACAAAATACATCGCTTAAAAAGTAAGTCGCGCGTACCTAGAACGCATAAAAGTGAGCCGCTTTCATGTAGATTAATGGGAGTTCTCGGCACACGCGTTTTGAAATAGCTTGCTGGACTGATCTATATATGAAACATTTAGCATCTGTAGATCTTCAAAAATACTCACTAAACATCTCTTCAACGAACACAGGATCTAATCGCCTTCCCGGACTTCCAATGAAGACCTTGATGTTGAGCATCTCGTTGATAATATTTTCCCGAATATTCGGAGTGAGATAGCTCGAGGACTCCAGGGTATTCTGAAAGGCATTACGAATGCGGGACACGATGCGCTTCGCCTGGTACACCATGCGAGGTGGAACCACTGTTGAGTAAAGAAGCATGACAGGGCAATCTCTTAATGCATCATTGAGTATGGTGTCGCAAGTACTGAAGATGGAATTAGGCCTATGAACCACAACACAAGCCATGGCCAAGGATAGTGTAACCACTGCAGGCCGGCGCTATTTCTTGTCACAGCATCGTTTGGTTTAGGCTATTGCAGTGACCGTGGAAATAGCCGTCTGACATACAGCTGGCACACGTGTTACTCTATATCTCCATAGCAGAGCTGCAGAACTCACACTTTTTGTAAGAAATATCTCGAAATGATGACAATTTATATGTACAGTAAATATTGCGAATTAGTGCCTACTTTAAACGCACATACCTCTTACATGCCTGGAAAAGCTTAACCTGCTCGTGCCACACGAAAAATCGCCGTCTTCTTACGTAAGACAAATTTAGATGGTTCTTTTTTTTTTCGAATGCAGGGCTTGAGAACGCCTTGTAATACATTTCAAACATGATATGTGCCAATATGCCGCAATATTTTTCTGCGCTCTAGTGCGTAAAATACAATACAGTTGCTCTGTATTGATCGTACCCGTTTGGTGCCGTAGGCGGATAATTTTTTACACTGTGGGAACATCGTGGCATGAGACCACCACGCCTGGTACGAACAATAGGTTCTTACGCAATGATATATAAAGTAACTATTGTCGTATCATTGCGAGCCGAAGTGCACAAATGCTTATTATGCGCTGGCTTTATCGTGCGACTTAATGTATACCTTTTGTCAATACACTTGGGATAAGGGCAGACGGTAATGCTTGTCGTGGTCAGGGCCTTGTTAGGAACCGTTTTCGTTAGAGACCTTGACATTGCATTTGACCAGTACACTTCATATGTCTGAGCTTGTGCTTCTTCTGGTGTGAAATACTAGTAGAGCACAACACACTCCCGATACAAACAGAAATTTCAAGCTCAGAGAAGGGATTGTTGGCAGGAGAGGCGTCAGGCTCGGGTCTGAAGCTGTTTGCCACTCTGTTCACTTACGAACCTTCATCTCGTCCAAGAGCATACCAAGCAATTGTTCACTGATGCAGCGCACTCTGTACACGCAAGAAGTGATGTTATGGAGAAAACCGTTGAACGAGAGACATCAACACTCCTCGTTTCTGCAAAAACCACCTAAACTAAAAAAAGGAAGAACTCAAACTACCGAAAACTCTCGATACCATTCCTTTGTTTTACTGCTTCTGAAATGGCCGTTTCAATGCAATTCATACGTTGTAATACACGCGTGTTCACGCATCATTCATCGAGTGAAGCTTGCAGTTGCTCTATGATAACCGCCATAGAATAAAATGTTCATCATAGGGACAGTAGTACTGGCGGTGTTGCAGCAGACGTGGTTGGAACAGCACTTCATATAGGCGTAGCGTTAATGGATGCAGCAGATAAAATGAATGCGTCAGATATTAGTCAGGACATATCCAATAAACGAAATAAACGAAGAACACTGTCTGGAATCCGATCTCCTGTGACTCAACAGAATACTGCTTTAAGGGAATACGGCTCCTTCTGCGACCCAAGTGGCTTTCGAGCTGTCTGTGCTCTCAACGAGAAGTAAGCGGTGAGAGTACAGCAAGTTTAGGAGCCGTTCCCTGAGGTCTGTCAAAATAGCGCGCGCCAGTGCCGTTGAGAGAAAAGTTCGCAGTGGCTGCTGCGAATAAAAGTCCTCTTTAGAACAAAGCTCAAAGCCGACACTGGCCATTTCACAAATTAAGATAATTCGGACTTTGGGAAAAATTAATGTCAAACTCGCCATATTCCAGATGGATTTTGGAGGCCGCGGGAAATGCCTTCTGTTGAGGCAATCTACGCGATAACGAAGTAAATGAAAGTTGTGGCGATGCCGCCAGAAAATAACGTTGCAGGGCATGACCGGCGCGCTTACTCAAAGCTTCACTTGGCCCCGTTTCGCCAATAGTGGAAGGGCGCCTGAATTTTCAGGGCGAAAGCCTGAGATGCCTCATCAAACGCGAACATTAAGTGTCTGCGTCCTGTGTCGTCGGCGTCGACGAGAAGACGAGTGATTAGAAAAGTTATCAACACGTGATGACGTCGTCATGGCGTCACAGTTCGACAACATTTGTGACGTCAATGTGACGTCAACACATCACAACGTTGCTTTATCAATGGTGGACCGATCACTGGGGCAGCGCAAAACCAGGCTAGGGGAAGGAACCTAGCAATGATTCCGGTCCTGGAGGCAGTGCAAAGCGACGTTAGGTGTAGAATGCTTTCGGAAGGGGGCTGGGAAAGGTCAGTACATCGACTGAGAAGATGGCTGTCATCTTCGAGTCGTCCTAGGGAAATGCGTAAGCGACCCTATGAGTCCTTTTTTTTGTTTTCTAACGGGGTGACAGCGGTAAACATCCTCTATATAAAGGCAGAGAAATCGTGCGTGTAAATTTTCTGTAATTACAGGAACAAATATAGCTACAGAAAGAAGACGGCTTTCGCCGTCGAGCAGTCAGACGAAAGCACAAGGGACCCTGTGAGTTTTTTTTTTTTAAACAGGATAACTTGAGTAGAATTTTCCCTAAGAAAATCAGAGAAATTATGCGTGTAAATGTTCTTTGATTTCACAAAGAATTTAAGATGCCTATCACGTGCGGAAACATGGAGGTCAACAAAAGTGCTATTTCTATTTGTTCTTTTCAAAACGCATTTTTACACCGTAGACTCACGAACAAATTAAAAACAGTTTTGTAGTGCGTACGTTGTAGTTAACTCGGCAGATTGAGCAAAAAAAAAAGAACCAAGACTGGTTAACGGTCAAGAAGGTGAAACACGTCAAAAGAAGAAGAAAACAATGCTTGCTAAACATGTATTATCAGGCTCAGGCCTTTGTCCTTTAATCAATGTCCTATTCGTTACAAAGGACGGAGTTGAAATGAGCAGCTAACAGGTCCTGAAAACAAGGACTATCCAACTCCCACTGATCGCGTTTCCGCGCTCACATTGCCAGTAATGGTGATCAGAAGACTCTTCTCCTAAGACACATATTGTTTGAAAGAATAAATCCCTAAGAGAGTGGTCTAATAATGTAATGACTGCAATTCGCCTATTTCGCGGGTCTGAAACTCGCGGCCCGTGGACCTCTCGCTAGCGGCCCGCGGCCCGCACATGACTGTCTTCCTCCCATTTTTTTTTTCAATTTTCAAAATAAGTATGTAATGAGATACACAGGCATGACCGGTCTAATGCACATTTTGTTGCGTCAGGTAGCCCCTGCAGTCATCATAACGATGAAACAAAGCTCTATACTTTAGAATCGGCACCCAGATTTTAGTCTTTTGGAGATAGGTATCGATATGTTGCTGGAATCCTGGCGCCATATTCCATTCAAACATCACCATACATGATATGTGAGAAATGTATTCTTTAAAATGACTGTTTTAGTGGATTTTCTGTACAACCTATCCCTTCTCCCCCCCTCTCCCTTCCACCACCTGCGCCTACCTTCATGACTGTCGTTGCCCTTGCGGTAGTCTACTTAGCCGACACATGTATTACCAAAACTCGCATAACCTTGCCCGCCGAAATATCATGAGTTCGTTATCAGCGAAAGATTTTTCGTCTTTGACTTCTTTATGGTTCTCTGTATGGTTGTCTCAACTTTTGGTGTAAATTTATTAAAGGGGCCCTGCAACACTTTTCGAGCATGCTCAAAAAGCGCTGCCGGTCGGTAGTCGAGGCTCCCAAGAACACGCGAGCCAAATATTATAGCGATGCGCACGGCCTGGAATTTACAATAAATTCTCAAAGTCAGCTGAAAATCGCTCCCTCTTCTCTCGACAAATGATGTATTAGTCCGCAAAATATGACGCGATTGTCGGCAGTTCCACCATTGGCTGATGTTATAATCACGATAACACCCTCATTATTACTTTCGTTGTTATTGTTGAGTTCAATAAGTAGATAATATGTATGTTTATATTCTGTTATCGCGTTAAAAACACAGAACAAACATTAATATTAGCACTTGCGGTCTCACCGACAGCTCGTCTGCTCGTAGTTGCGTGGTTCCGTTTTCTTCGCCATGCGCAGTTCCGAAAACGTGAATATTTCTGTGCTTTTGACCATCGCCGGTTGCCGTTGAGAGTGGCAGCCGTTCGAGTGTTGCCTCGTCACCTGAGAACTGCATCGTCGGCACGTTCTCACGACCGACCGAGGCAGGGGCGCAGCGTGTCTCCGATAACAACGAGGCGGTGTATCGGAGTATGGGCCGCAACCGATCGCAGCTGTCATTCATTCCAAACAAGCGCGCAGGTTTGCTTCCATGGTTGGCGAGCGATGAAAACACTACGGCGTTCGAGGTGCACACCCAACATTACCAAACCGACGCGCAGTGCGACCGGCTCCGCTCGACGAGAACGACGCAAGCCGACCGGAAGTGGCAGCACAGACCACGTGGTTGCGCCCAGACGTCAGAGAGAAAAAAATGAAGAAAAAAACTCCGCCGGCGCTCTTGGGCGGAGCCTCGCTCCTCTGCGTTCACTCCCTCGACTCGCTGCCTAGCTTTCCACGCGCTCGCGGCGTTGAGTTGAGGGAGAAAGCTGCGGAACGTGATCTCTAGAATTTGGTAACACCACTTACTCTTGACGGATTCGAAAAATTTTTGCGGCATATGACTCGTGAAGAGTCATGCGTCAATAATGAGACTATTCCAATATAACTAAGAAAAGTGTTGCAGGGCCCCTTTAAACGCCTCGGTGCATGAAGTTGTTATACAAATGAACTTTAGCTGAGCTCGGAGAAGGAATTAAATGGCAATCTTGTGAATAGTCTTGGCGTCATGTGTGCATTATACCTGCCGTCATGTTCGCCACTGGCAACTACACGTAGTCACTAAAGGAATTGCAATAATAATATCTGGGGTTTAACGTCCCAAAAGTATGATATGATTATGAAAGACGCCGTAGTGGAGGGCTCCGGAAATTTCAACCACTTGGGCTTCTTTAACGTGCACCTAAATCTAAGTACACGGACCTCAAACATTTTCGGCTCAATTGAAAATGCATCTGCCGCGGCCGGGATTCGATCCCGCGACCTTCGGGTCAGCGGTCGAGCGCCATAACCACTAGACCACCATGGCGGGGCTAAAAGAATTGCAACCCTCTTCCGAAGGTTGTGTTTAGAGCCTGGCTTCCTAAGCCACTTCTACAATATTAGTGCCGCGAAAGGTGTGATAGAAAACCAACGTACCAGATTGGAAGTAGTGGCTGACAATCGCCAGGTTCATCACAGTTCTTATGTGCTTGAAGCAAGCGTCTTCGGCTGTGTCATCACCACGAAGCAGGTATGGATCAGTGAAGTTGATTAGCTGCCTAAAAATACTCCAGGCGACCAGGTATCGTAGCCCGTCTCTGCCAATATTTCTGTCGTAGTACAGTTTCTTGATGAGTTCAGTAGCAGCAATGTCGTGCTGAATTTTGTCGACGCGCGTATAGGTACCATTGGTGTACTTGGAAATAAAGTTAGCCCATTCAACTGCAAAAAAGAGAGTCAGCATGGCAAGAACTTAGTATGAATGCAGCAGTATCATGACGGGGATTTTAATTTTGTCCGGTATAAACTTCATAAACTAGCTGAATATCCTGTTACTTCCACAATTACCAGTTACAGCATTTTCACAGCAAATTTCGAGGATTATGTATAAAGGAGGGCTTTATCTGGCTAGGGGCTTACATAACGTGATAGTTTGAATAGAGGAAGAAATGCTAATAACACAGATAAAACAGTGTGTTTCTAAAATAGTTATTATTAAAAACGCTGTTAGTATGACAAACGCTCTTCCTGTTGGCAGCATCGTTATTTTAAACAGGCTGATAGTGAAGAAAAACGTAATGCGTGGACATTGTGAAGCCACCTATGCAAATGCGAGAGCTTGGCGACGTAGAAGAAATTGCCTTATCCTGCAGTGACGTGATTATTCACATCGAATAGCCGCTGTCGCAGCCTTCCTATGATGCAAGGCCACTTTGACAGCTGTGGGTGCTCTTTAAAAATTTTTGTATTCAGCATTTCCTTGTCCGCACTTAATGGGAAGAACTATTTTCGGTTTCTTTTCGGTTGTATTTTCAGTAAAAAAACGCACGCCGAAGCAGGGCTGCTTCCGCGGGCGTTTTGAACTGTGTCGCGGCTTTGACCTCCTGCATGCGATTTGAGGCGTGTACTCAATGTGGCACTGACCGCCAAGTCAGTCATTAGTGGAATGCTCTCTCCCACTGTATCTCTTTTTCGTCTTTTTCGATGTGTGTGCGCGCGAACGCGATTTCCTGATATCAGTTCGTGGTAGGCGATACTGTCACCAAATTTGGCGGGAAAGAGATGAAGAACTAAAGGAAAATTGGCAACCTCCCTTTTGTAGCACCAAGCTCCAAGGTAATCCACGTAGATTTATTAGAAAGAAAGCTTCGCAGTTGCCGAAAAATTCATCCTGTTTGGGTATGGAAACCTGGACCAACCCTGGTCGCCCTAACATTTGCGACAACCAGGAACCTAGCAATCAGCAGCGCGAGGGCGAAATACTCGACAACTCGAAGTGCTTGGGCACAGATAGCTGGAAACCCGTTCTGCGGTATCCAGCAAGGTGGCAAGGGTTCAGAAAGGGAAATCGCTGTATTCATTCACTTCGTGCTACAAACGGGTGCAACAAACGTTCACGCTACACGCGCGTGGTGGCTAATTTTCCTTTCTGAACATTTGCGCCACCTCGCTGGATTCCGCAGAACCCATTTGTGAGATGAAGAACGCCATCGTCAAAATATGAGTTGGGTCATTGCCTATTGGCATCCTTCAATAATGAGGCTTACGTCCCCGGCATTGTGCTTCGCTATGTAGATTACGGAGGTGTTCCAGACACGGAGGAGTATGTCGTCAAAAGAAACGTAGGAAATGTTAGAAACTGCAATGGTTCTTGGACCGGTTTGGACTTGAAGACTGTCAGCAAGGCCTGGCCGCTCTTTTAAGCATGATCGCAGCGCTTAGCAGGCGAGATCGTTTAAATGTTGCAGTTCTAGGTCGCACTGCATATATCGCTTAATTGTTGCACTGTTTAAATTTCGCACTGCGTAACAATCAATGGACATTTTGAAGGCAGGCACTGAATATCAGAAAAAATTGAGCCAGCTCGATCACGTGAAAGCTGTCGCAACAGTTCAGCTGACGCTGCCTTTGGTCAGGCTAACCTGCGGAGTGACCAGAATCTCTCATTTCGTTCTTCACATATGGCAGTCGTCCCGTCTGGTAGTACTCCGCAGGAGGGCGCCACAGTTTTCGGCGATATTTCTCGGCAACAGGTTGAGTATAGCGATATTCAGCGGATACAGTGATTTGTCGTGTGACGCTGCAAGCTCAGACAGAAGTGAGCTTGTTCAGGTAGCGGTCAGACCACCACTGTTATGTTGCGACGTTTTCGCTTCCAGAATGGTGGTAATTTGTGACATTCGCTGAATGCGCTTTAGTAGGTAGCTTCAACTCCCTGGATACGCGCAGGTCTTTAATTCCCTAAGAATTGTTTCCTCAACGGCCAGCACGTCCTCACGGCCTGATCCAAGGTATAACTTTGTGTTATTCGATTGGTGAGTCTTAGATCCGCCGACACTTCTGGGGTCGATTAGCCGTGAGTGCATGGCAATCCTGTTCCACCCGATACGGTTTCCTCGTGTATTCAGCAGTCTGGGGCATAGGTCGGCGAACTCTCTCATGAGTCGACTCAGACTCACTCAGACACAAGCCGCGAGTCTAAGTGAGTTCGGGTTAGTAATATTTAGCTGAGGTTGAGTCCGAGTGAGCCCTAACCGCAAAATATATTTTTTGAGTGAGTCCGAGTGAGCTCCACCTTTTGTTGCCAACTTCTGGTGCCATAGACTAAACTTCAGCATTACTATCAACCTTATATCGGCTGACGTTTATACTGAAGTCTATTCACACATATCTCACCACACTAGCATTCATGCGCCACCTCAATATTCTATCAGTGGCGTGAGCTAGGGGAAGGGTGTCATGGCCTCCCCTCGCAAACTCTTTCATGGGAAGTTCTTGATAAAAATATCAGCTGTGAGTCAGGATTTCATAAAAATGTCCCTAGTGGACTAATATATTATAATGATGATATATGATATATGACGAAAACTCATATTTGAAGGTGGAAGATCAAAAGGTGTATCGTGGAGCACCGATTATGTGAGATATTGGCGCTAAAGTGGATTGACACCATGATCGAAAAAGATAATTTTACGCCAACGGACTCATGAGTCGACTCACTCAGGCTTACTCAGACTCAGGTGAAGCCGCGAGCTTGAGTCTGGGTGGGTCCGGCTGATTAATATGCTGGTCAGCTTGAGTCTGAGTGAGTGCGGTTGAGAAAAAGTTTAGTGAGTTTGAGTTCGAGGGAGTCCAGTTGTTGAAAATATTCGTGAGTCTGAGTCCTAGTGAGCCCTCAGAGCAATATATATTTCTCGAGTGAGTCTGAGTGAGCTTATTTTATTTTGCCGACCTATGGTCTGGGGCAGTGCAATTCTTTCCAAACCATTATGACGCCAGTTTCGGAGTGTTAAGGCAAATTTTATTTCATAGAAAACCGAGCGCCCTTGCGCCAACAGTGTCCTCTCCAGCTCTCAGCTAAATAAAAAGAAATATTGCGCATGAAATAATAGACACAATATAAATGAAACCGCAGAAGCGGAAGACAGCAGTTTGACAGTGACTGGGGCATACCCAGATGCTGTGTGGGGTGGAGGGTTACCTTACCTTACCTTCGAGTAAAAAAATTGCAGTGGCTTAGCTCGGCTATGCCAGGATATACGTAGCGTTAGAAAAGGTTCAGCTGATTATTCTGAGCTTTCCAGATTTCCGCAGCACGTTTAGCGTTCCTCTGTTAATTCTTCTTACGCTGAAGCGCTAATTGCCATGCAACTACTTCGGGATCCGATGGCATAAGCTTCTCGGCTCTTCTGCGCCGTTGAGCAGCATTTGCGCTCTCCTTCTCCATGGCGTTACCCACCTGCAAACGCCAGTCAGAGGCGCTATCAAGCGGCACCAGCGCACTGTCAGACGGCGACTGCACAGCGAAGGCGAATACACCATCTCCCGCTAAAGGGGGCCATGAGTAGATGCGAAGCCGGAGCACTTGCACGATCGCGTTCCGTTGGCGTTCGTTGGGCATGCTACCGAGCTCGCGTCGTGGAACGCGAAGAGCGACGCTACGCGCGTCGTATCTTCCATCTAGCCTGGCCGTTAATTCTCACAGGGCGAGCGGGGAACGCGGTCGACAGAAGGGCGAGAGGGGGCAGCGTAGGAGAGGAGAGAAGGGGAGGGGGCGCGCATGCGCTCGAGCTCATCGCGGCGTTGCGCAGGAGACAATTTCGGTATGTCTAGCCCGCGTTTCAGAGGAAGAGTGGAAAGGGAGAGGGGAAGTGGAGAGGGTAGTGGGAGAGGGGAGGGGAGAGGGAACGTGGAGATGGGCATGGGAGAGGGGAGGGGGAGAGGGTAGTGGAGAGGGGAAATTGGAGAGGGTAGATGACAGGGGGAATGGTGAGGGGGAGTGGAGAGGAGGTGTGTGGAGAGGGTATGCGCATGCGCAGTAAGGGTGGTCACGCCGCACACCACCACCGGATTGAGCTCCGCCTTAAGATACTTCGCATCTAATAGCTGCGCGCGCCATGGCTACGACGTCACCCCTCTCGAATGCGCAGATCAGCAGCGGCGAGTCGCGCGCGCATGCGCAGCACGGCTCATGATGACCCCCGCGAAACCTGCTCTGGCTAGGCAAGTGTAGCTAACGCTACAAAATTAGGCGATATTCGCCCCTTACTGAAAAAGACTGCCTCTGTATACAAAGACTTTCTCTATTCGTACTTGCTGCGCATTTTGCATGCAAAATACCTTCGTTTCATTGGCCGTGAATAATGGCTTCATTTGCCCATATATCTTATTTCTGTAGAAAAGTATCAGTATGTAAGCGAAACACTGAAGGGAACTACTATGGTGTAAGAGATGAAAGAACACAATATTTTTTTTGGCTGGCGAGGCGAGCGCATGAGAACGGCTCTTAGGGATCGACGGGGCAATACCTTGAGATACCAAGTGCTCTTTGTGTGGGTATATATTTCAAGTTGATAAAACAACTTATAGTTTCTATAAACCTTCTTTTGTCATATCAATTTGTATAGTCGCGTTGGGAAAGAAAGCAAATACATAATTGTCATTGACGATGGCTGATACATGTGACAGATGTGAGCGTTAATTACTAGCTTTAATATTTGGTATGCGGCGATAGCTTGGTTTAGAGTGACTTGGCAGTGCTTGCTTTCTGCATTGCCGAAAATTCTGAAGCTCCTGCGACCATTCCAGGTGATCGCTTATTCGCGTACGGTCCATGAACTAGTCAAAAAGCAAGGTAGTGTGTCAGTTCTCCTGGACACTGTCGAACAAAGAGCGAACACAAGTTAGCACTTTACCTATTCCAATAATGCGTCTACTCGAGTGCACTGCTTTAGGGGCGAAGCACCTTAACGCGAAGGCATGTCCGTCCGTGTGGCCTCCGTGTCCGTGCTTACACACCTACTCGTCATGATTCTCTTCGTGGAGATGCGTTGTTTTAACAATAGGTTTGACAATATGCTAATATTAATCATAATTGTGAAAACACAATATAAAACACCTACAGGCACTAACTCTTTATACTAGTCGGTGACTTCAACGTACACATTATGGACTCAGGACCTAGCTTTGTCGTCGGCTATTACTGTTGCTGTCGCGGTATATAGAAAACCGTTGCTATAGTCGAAACATATCTGTGAGTGTGAATAAAGAATAAAGGTTTACAATAGACCAACATCACTCATAATTGTGACAGAACAATATAAACCACCTACAAGCACCAACCCTTTATATTAGTCGGCGACTTCAACATAGACATTATGGAGCTTAGGACCTAGCTTTGTCGTCGACTCTTTGTGCAGCGCTAGTCCTGTTTCATCTGTCTCGACCTTGTGTTTTCGAGCTGTTCTTTACTATGAATGTGTACCAACAAGCTCAAGTCCGAACTCTTATCTTTATGTCACTTTATGTCGCTTAATTTACATTATATGTGGCAGCGCTCAGGTAACATATGGTTACTCACCCATACGATACCCTGAGCTCCCCCCCCCACGTCATGATTCACTTTGTGGAAAAGCGTGGTTTTTATCAAATATTTTTCGACTTACCATTATTTCTCATGCAGAAAAGGAACATCATGTTTTCAGTTACCTAGATGCTACACTAGTGACGTGCATCATCACCAGTTTTGTAGCGCATCTTTTTCGTACGCAATAATTAGATAATTTTTGTTTCAAAGAACTAAGTGCGGTGCTTTGTGTTCAGTACAATCTTCACACGCGTAGCAAATAGAAAATTAAAAGAAGGAAGTTTTGCAGACTGTTAATGGAAACGTTGCAACGCGCCCACGTACCTGAAGACACGGCTGGGGCTGTGTGACCGCCCAATCTCCCAATTTGAGTGTGCTCCCATTCTATACCGTAATTTCTGGTCCCCATCACGTTATGAACTGCAGAAGAGGTGAAATAGAAAATCAGGAAGCATTCGAACGTTGTGTACAGTATCCCTACAACTTAATGGGGCCCTGCAACACTTTTTCAGCATGGTCAGGAAACGCTGCCGATCGGTAGTCGAGGCTCCTGAGAACACGCAAGCCAAACATTAAGAGCAGCACGCAGCCTGGAAATTATAATGAATTCTCAAAATACGTTAGAAATCATTTTCTCCTCTTTCCACAAACGATGCCATATACCCAAATGAGCGCGCCATTTACCCAAATTCACGGCCATTGGCTGATTTCAGCATCGTGCGGTGCATAATGACCGAGGCCGCGACGTGGTTGTGCGCGCGCTCGCTCGCTATCAAAGTGAAAGTAAGCCGCGCGTTCTAAGAAAAAATGAATATGTGCTCAAGGCTGTGACGCGCGGGTGACGCAACTTATTTCCCCCTGCCACCCATCCCTGCCTAGCTTCCAGTGCCCTCGTCGGGACGAGAGAACAGATAAAGCAATTAGAGCGTGCGAGAAATCTCAATAACTCCGCTCGTACTTACCGGATTCTAAAAACATTTCGCGGTTGTTTATTCGTGAGGCAAAAAACTTCTTGAATGAAGCCATTTGATGGTTGCTTGGAAAAGTGCAGCAGGGCCCCATTAAAGCCGAAGACACAACAAATCTCAGAGCAATCGCCACAGGAGAAGCCCTGATATCGCAGACTGACTTTACTATGCCGCCGATGATTATGAGGTAAGCTGCGAAATGAGGTAAGCTGATTCCTCATTCCGCAGAGGGCTTGAAGCGTTTTAAAGTGTCGATAGACTCAGTTCGTTTGAGAGTCGGTGCGCTGTTGTTGTGTAGTTTATTTTCCTATTCAGGGTGCAAAGACTCTAAATTTTGCTCTTTAGTTAAAAGGGCAAAATCACCGTTGCTGAGGGATTCAGACGACTCGTTCAAATAACTTAGCGAAATGAGTCCCATGGCACAGACCCGTGAGTGAAATTTTTTTTTAAGATAGAACGAAAAAACCGTGAATGAATCAAGAATTCCTTTTCTTTTTTAGATGCAAACAATAATGAAGCCAATGAAGTTATACGAGAACGAGACATTATTTGTGGTCAAACCCGAGTGTAGGAAATATAGTATAAATATAACGGAATTAAAGTGGACTCAAATACAACTTGCCGCCCGTATGACTGCACCTAACACATTTGGATAACGCGTCCGATGTTCTGCCAATTGAAATACGGCGGTGCTCGTCCTGCCGTCTCCTTTTTTTTGTTGTTTGAGGCGGGCAGGGGGTTAATCTGTGTGCATGTAAGCCTACAAGTGTTAGCATCTTTTGGCAGGTGATGTCACCTAGCACGTGATTTACATGCACTCGCCGATGCTTTCAAAAAAGCTGAAGTTAACAAAATTCTCACTGCAGCGTTTTCGACATGCGAGAACTGTACAGCACGTCATCTGCGTGTGCCCTGAATATGCGGCTTAAATAGAGACACATAAATGCGCGGTACGTTGTTTGAAATCGTGGCCCATTTCAGGGGAGAGAGAGAGGTGGACGAAGCTATGATGTCAGGTGACTAAAGTAAAACACGAGTTACTGTACACACGTTGTTTTGTGCGCACAAGCTATGCGAGCTGCTTCAGAGCCCTTTGTAAACTTCTTAGGAATGGATGTTATTTTGTGATTCTAGGCCGGTATTTTAACTAATAAAGAACCATATGAAGGAAAGCCCTGCGTAGACTCATTTGGTTTATGACGTCGTGAAGCTCCTGGCTGAGGCATGTCAACACGGACATAAATTTTGTATTATATGGCTGAGCTGTTTGTTATGTGGGTGCATTGAAACATCCTGACCGCGCGCAACTTAACTGTACACCCCTGTTGAAGTATCTGAGTGAGTCACGTTTAGATACTGAGTCATAGAGCGTGTGCTATTCTGTGAAGATTCCTGCGCGTAGCGCACAACCCTTACATAGGACAACGCTTGTATAGTAACTCGTTATTTACTACAGTCACCTGTCGTCCATCACACCTTGCTCTTCCTCGGTCGCTAACTTTTACGTTTACCCCGATTAGAAATAGAAGTCTTGATCTAGACCTCCCTCCAGGTCAATCTCTCATCACTTGTCCCCATTAGGCGTTTTCTTCTCTTGGGGCGCCTAAGAAAAGCACTGTTGCCAAGTGGCCACTACGCCATGAATCGTACTTTTGCGATTGAGCAATGTACCCACAAATTGTCACTAAGTAGCGTGTGCACCAAGGACGGTCAAAGATTGTTCATGTTGTGCCTGATGAAATATTTCAGAACCTTATGTAATGGGTGAGCAGCTTTAAATGACCTAATCATTACGCAACTATCATGATGTGACTCCTTGAACAATTCCATGCCACTGCCATGCAATATTACATATGTTAACGTGACAATTGTCGCCCGGCATGAATGGAGAAGAAATTTATATTATTTTATTTCTTCATTTCTTTTTGTCTCTGACCGTCTTACGTGGCAGACGGACGGACAGTTTTCTCCTTTAGTCGCCATAGAAATGCATAACGATCCGCCACTGTAGTCTAGTGGTTACGGTGCTCGACTGCTGACCCGAAGGTCGCGGAACTGAATCCCATCCGCGGCGGTCGTATTTTCGATGAACGCGAAAATGCTAGAGGCATTTTCGCCTTCAGAACCCCAGGTCGTCGGAATTTCCGGAGCCCTCCAATACGGCATCCATCATAATCATATTGTGGTGTTGAGACGTTTAACCCTAGAAATTATTAGATTAGAAATGCAACGTATTTAAAAGCACTAGGTCTCAGGGCAATGGCGTTGCTGCGGCCCACGAACTCGTTTGCGCAAACACTTGTTCAGAGAAAGGGAAAAAAATGCGGGGAATGCTTGCAACTTTCAAAAAATGTGAACGCGAAAGCTTAGTTGGATCCGTAGCGATGTGGTATGAGTCTGAGCCGACCTGTCGGCCTAAAGGCGCGCGAGCGCACTGCGAGCAAAGTGCCGCCGTTTCTACAAAGTTCTACGGGCGCCGCCGGGATTTCCTTCCTCCTTCCAAGTGCCGGCACATCGCTTTCACTTAATGCTACTACTGCGCTACTGGTCACGTGGTGGAGTGGACCCGCACGTGGTATTTTCGGCACCTCACACGACCTTAAAACAGAGACCCAGAGCTGTTGCCCGATAAAAAGGAAAACGTGATTTCCTCACATGCATTTTCGTAGCGCAGCATTTTCGAAGCGAGTTCGTCGTCTTGCTTCGGCCTCGCACCAAACAGTAGAAAATATGTTGCGTAGTGGCGCAAGTTCACCGATTCCGGCAGCTGGCGCCTCCCCTTCAGCCAATTACGTTCTTCGTCATAGAGGGCGACCTGTAAATGAACAGAAACACACAGATGTTCATAATACTCTCCAACTTCGCTCTGACGACAAAAAATGGATATTTCAATTTGGCACTGTCCTTCAGCCACAAGATCAGCCTCAGTGTTGACGCAAAGCGCAACGTAAAAAAAAGACCGTATTACAACCTTCGTGTCCGTTTTGTTAGTGTAGCCAGGGCCGTTGATTGTGGCCATATGACCGCTGCACTCTCTACACCCGCTGCAGGATCTCATTCTGGAACGTGGTCAATGCTATTATTACGGATGATATGGGTTTATTTACAATGAGGTCAATGAAGCGGCAGGCAAAAGACAAGGGACGATCCGATGATGCCGAGCACCAAATCCCTCGCGCCCGTTCTTCTTCTTCGTTCTTCTTTCGTGCTCTTCCAGCGCCGCGTTACATTTTCCTCGGGGCCAGACGAAGCTCACCGAGCAAGTCAGAGGGCTCGCTCAGTGCAGGGCTTCAGTCGTGCAACATGGACAAGTTGCGTCTTGCGTGAACGGCGGTTGCCACCTGTCACTTTTGCAATGACGTAGGTGACGTCGCTCAAACCTTTAACGACGACGAATGGACCGGTGTACTTAGAAAGAAGCTTTTGGCAAAGTCCCTGCTTTCTTAGTGGTGTCCACAACCATACGAGATCACCTGTTGCAAAGGTGACTGGCAAATGGCTTGCGTCGTAACGGGCCTTAGCACGGGAATGGGACGAGAGAGTTCTGAGCCGGGCCAGTCGACGTGCTTCTTCAGCGCGACACAATGTCTGCGCGACACTTGCGTTTTGGTTGGTCGAGAAAGGAAGCACGGTGTCGAGGAAACTTTGAGGATGGCGAGCGTAGAGCAGAAAGAAAGGTGTATACCATGTTACTTCGTGTTCGGCGGTGTTAAAGGCATACGTTATGAAAGGTAGTACGGCATCCCAGTTCTTATGATCCGCTGAGACATACATTGAAAGCATGTTTATGATGGCACGATTGGTACGCTCAGTTAGCCCGTTGGTTTGCGGGTGGTAAGGCGTGGAATGCCGATAGTGGCACCCACAGAGCCGTAGTAGTTCTTCGACAACGTCAGCGGTGAACTGCCGGCCACGATCACTTATTACCACACGGGGAGCTCCGTGACGGAGGATAATCGAATGCAGTAGGAACCAGGACACATCAGATGAGGTGGCTGAAGCAAGTGCCATCGTCTCAGTGTAACGTGTTAGATAATCCACGCAGACGATAATCCAGCGGCGCCCAGTGGAAGACTTCGGGAAAGGGCCGAGCAAATCTATGCCGACTTTTTCGAAAGGCAAAGTCGGTGGCGTAACTTGTTGCAGTGTACCTGCAGGAAGAGCAGTCGGTTGCTTGTGGCGTTGGCATACATCACAACTGGCGACGTAGTGCTTCGTCGTCTTCCACAGTCGAGGCCAGTAGAACCGCTGTCGGATGCGATGAAGCGTCCGAGCAAATCCAAGGTGCCCAGACGTAATGTCGTCGTGCATTGCTCGGAACACCGCAAGGCGCAAGCGTTCTGGGACGACTAGAAGCAGTGAAGCACCATTGCTTGAGTAATTCTTACGGTACAAAACACCGTCACGAATCACAAATTGCGTTGAGTGTCGAGATCTGTTGGTCGCATCGATAATTGGTCTCAGTGATGGGTCGCGCAGCTGCTCTTGACTGAAGATGTCCACACTCGGAAAGTCCAAGGACACCGTCGCAAGGTAATTGTCGACATCGTCGTCATCGGTGCTTGTAGTTGGAGATGGTAGACGAGATAAGCAATTGGCGTCGGCGTGGCATCGCCCACTCTTGTAGGCAACAGAAAAGTTATATTCCTGAAGCCGCAAGGACCAACGAGCCAACCGGCCCGCTGGGTCACGTAATCCGACAAGCCAACATAGGGAATGATGGTCGGTTACGATCTTGAAATGTCGGCCGCACAAATAAGGTCTGAACTTGTGTATGGCGAAAACAACTGCGAGGCACTCCAGTTCTGTTACAGTATAATTGCTTTCAGCCTTTGTCAGAGCACGACTTGCATACGCAACGACGTGTTGGCGTCCGTCATGAAACTGGACGAGGACGGCACCAACGCCCACGCCACTTCCATCGGTATGCAGTTCTGTGAGTGCCTCCGGGTCGAAATGATGCAGAAGGGGCCCAGAAGTGAGCAAAAACTTCAACTGTTCGAAAGCAGCCTCATGCTCAGCGGTCCACCGGTAGGGGGTGTCCTTTCGAAGCAAGTCTGTCAGTGGATGAGCTAGCTGGGCCAAGTTCTTAATAAACCGGCGAAAATAAGAACAAAGGCCCAGGAAGCTACGAAGGTCCTTCACCGTCTTTGGTGGCTTGAAGTTGCGGTCTGCAGTGACCTTGTTGGGATCTGGTCGTATGCCGTCCTGGTCGACTAGATGTCCAAGAACAACGGCTTGGCGCTCACCGAAGTGGCACTTCTTGGAGTTTAAAATAAGACCAGCCTGTTTGATACAACTGAGAGCAACGCTGAGCCGCTGGTGTTTCTGGTGTTTCTGGTGTTTTATTCCCCGCGTAACGCTACGAGAGAGCTTCATTTAGTGCCCGCAGATGCCTCGCCGCGGCGCTGCCGCAGCCGGAAGGACAACAAAGAGGGCGAAGGTGGCTACCGGTGTTGTGATCGCCAATACCCGACTGTCGGAGAGGCATGTGTTTGTCTCCTGATTCACTTTAGCGTGTGCCTCCAAGTGATGACAAGCGATTCCTAACACTTCCTCGTGCCAGGCTGCCGCTACAGTCTCAAAAGCGTCGACGAAAAAGTCTCCCTAATCAGTGTACCAGTTGTCAGGGTACTACGCGTCAGGTGGAAGTGATCTATCATGTGGAAAAAGACTGCCGAATTCTCGTTTGAATGGAAGTGCATTCGTTTTGGCGAAAAACATTCTCATGCCCGAGACGTTGCTCGCGCGGAGCTGTGTCTTGTGAATGGTTGCGATGTGTTTTTGCCCCGCGACCCACCCAAAGTAGTACAAGGCACCTTTCCACGATTTTTGAAAGTCTTTCCTACTTGATATTCCAAGCCTCAATAAGGCTCGCTGGGACGAATACGGCACCCACCAACGAGAAAACTTGGGGGATACTTAAGCTTCACCTTCAAGAGTAGAACGCGATAACCTAATTGGGCCCCATGCACATCACCTCAACCCTACCGCAATGAAAGGAACAGTTGCGCGCTTATTGACAATTCTACTATCGTAGAATTCCTACTGAAAGTACAGTGGCGAAGTGCCCGCTACGCCATAACTCTTCGTTTTGAAAATTGGCGAAGTACCCACTACGCATCCGTATTGCGCCACGCGAACCTGCGCAGCTGCGCGCTTTGTATGAGTGGGCAGCTTAAAACCAGCCACTCGTTGCGCAATTCACATGTTTTCACTCCTGGTGCAATTCTACGATGCTGTTACGCGATATTACACGCGTTAAGGAGACTCTTCCCCCTACAAGCAGACTCCTCTGCCTACCTAAAATTCGCGAAGCGCTTTTTTTTTTACGATGCACTTTCAAGCACTCCCATGGCTTGGTAGTAGAACACCTGCTTGCCACACGGAAGACCTGGGTTGGAGTCCCACTCGGACAGAAGACTTTTTGCTTATTTAATTATTTGCATCTATCTCGAACTTTCGCTCAAGCTCAACGCTTATTTTTTTTCGCTCACAGCCAAATACGCCGCCAGCAGTTGCACGCGCTCCTTGCGTTTTCATCTCGGGCGCTCAGGAAGGTCACTCGGAGAGGTGCGCAGAGGAGCCGACGAAGGCGTTCGCTGTAGACTCGTGCGCAACTGCAACGCCACAACCAAATTTCCACCTCTGGAAAGGCAAACGGCATATCTTTCTTCGCAATCACGCATATAGCATAGAGCTCAGTAATCGTTTCAATAAAGAAAACAACAAAAGAAAAACATCAGAACATGCATGCTGGATCTAAAGGCGCCTGTGAACAGTGGGAACACCCTCCCACGCGTTTCCGGCAACATTAGGTTGCAGCTGTTTGCACTTCACGCGATTGCTTCGAATGACGTCAAACGGTCCTTCCTTCTCCCCGCGTGTGTTTCCCGCTTTCATATACAGGATGCATCAGCTATCCCTAGCCAAATTTTTAAAATACGCCGACGCGCCCTTCGACTGCGCGACCAAATGCATGTTACTCACCATTGCCTGGAGTACGTTGCACTATTTTTTGTGTTCGTCCTAATTGCCTAATAAAGTGTGTTTAAATAACTATATCTAGAAGCAACGAAGCTGGGTGAAAAATATCAATGAGGAAGTTGTAGATCAGTTTGCAAGACAGTTTCTAACTGTCTAGGTATTCAGTGTTAGTATTTCGATGGAGGCGAAAATGTGTGAGGCCCGTGTGCGCAGATTTAGGTGTACGTTAAAGAACCCCAGGTGGTCGAAATTTCCGGAGCCCCCCTCTACGGCGTCTCTCATAATCATATCGTGGTTTTGGTCAGATGCTAAAGGGGTTAGAGGCAACCATCACTTGGCATAAACATGCCAAATTGTTGATGTTGTATTCCTTGCTTCGCCCTTCGGTGAATCTGATTTTTAGTCGATCGTCGCTGTTACTCTATATCCTTCTTAATGCATATGTACGCAGTGACGTCGCGGCGCGAATGTAGGCTTTGCGAATCGTAATGAACGTTCATCACTAGATTTGGTCTCATCTTTCCAGGAATAAATCTAAACCATCGCCAACTGCGTACACCCATGCCACGTGTAATACCCGCTGACGGAGCATTTCAGGTGTGAATAAATAAATAAATAAATAAATAAATAAATAAATAAATAAATAAATAAATAAATAAATAAATAAATAACGAATAAACATTTCTTTACTCACCTGCATACCTCTCTTCCCATCGACAAACTCATATTTCTTCATAAAAATGCTTAATATAACGTCGACTCCGAGGTCGAGAGAGCCACGCACGATCATTTCAAACGGATTGACAGTCGCCAACCTTGTCTCGTTCAGGAAGTCCAGGTTCAGCGACATCATCCACTCGACGAGGTCGGTCGTCTATAATAAAAAATTCGGCAGATCCCACGTAACGTGGGAATCGATGTTATGCGAAGCATGCGCGGGATGGTGACTGCGGCGGAATTTTTCACATTAAGCGAATCGTTACGGAATGACGCTAGAGAAATGTGGTAGTGTTGTACGCACAATTATGTGTTGAAGAGTTGCATATGTATTATAAAACCAGTTGTTTACGGTTGCATAACGATGCCAACAGCAACATGGGTTTTACCAACACCAGATGCGGTAAGCGGAGATGTAGTGCTTATATTCTTCAATCCTGGACAGCGCGAATCCGAACAAGACAAAGAAGGAACACAGATGCGCAGGACAGGCGTTACTCGCAACTAGGGCTTCATTCAGGAAAGTTTCCCTAGATATATACACAGCCTATTGGCATGCGCAGGCGCACTGCATGTATGTTACAGTCACAGTTGCAGTAGTTACAGTTGTTATGCTTATACTTGTCCGTTGTGACGGAGAACGCACGCACGGAGACTGAACACACGCACGCAAGCACGAACCCATGTTGCATGTGTGGAAGGTGTTCTTGACAGTTCTTGAACAAGGCCAACATGACCGTGATCAGTGAGCCCCAGCAGCTGGAGCGGACTTGTTTCGGATCCGTTGATGATCGTGGCTACAGCTAAGTGCAGTGAAGTGCGAGGTATAGTACAGCTGGTGGAAATTATGGATGCCTCCTGTCCGGGACGTGGCAGCGAGGTCTTTTAGTGCCCTGTCCACATCCAAGCCATCTTTCACGCAGTATAAGGACCAGACGTTGTTGGGTCTTGATAAAGCAATCTTGAAGTCACCGGTAATGAGAGGCCTGCTTCTCTCAGCAGACTCATTGTAGGAAGCAGTGACCCCGGTTTTTGCGTAATCCACGTGGTCCACGTTGCAGACCACGTGGACGAGTGAATGGCAGTTGAGTGTCTTCCAGGGCTGTTCTGTCTTCAGCTTCCTCACTTTCCTGGCGTCCGCCGCCGTGGTGTAGCGGTTACGGTTCTCAGCTGCTGACCTAAAGGTCGCGGGTTCGATCCCAGCCGTGGCGGTCGAATTTCGATGAAGGTAAAATGCAGATGCCCGTGTACTGTGCGATCTCGGTACACGTTAAAGATACCAGATGGTCAAAGTTTTCGGAGCCCTTCGCTAGGGCGTCTCTCGTATTCATATTGTGGTTTTGGGACATAAAAAACCCAACAATTATTATTATCACTTTCCTTGCGTGTCAATGTGTCAGTGTTCGCGGTTACTGCGTTGGTTGAGACTGTATCACCTGTGGCACATACCCGCAAAACATGAACTCTGGTGTGGGGGTATCTGCCACACGTGACTGAGAGAAAGGGTTTCATGATGTACGCGACAGGTATGACCAGTGGATCGTGCTCGTCATACACTGATCCCCTGCTATTCCAATTTTCAAGATAGACAGAAATTTTCCAGATTCCAACATAGAAACGGCCAAAGTGCCTGAGGTTCGCTAAGAAATGCTTCGCATGTAAAAAAATCTTATTATGGATTAGCATACCTTCCGAGATACTTTACCACATAACTACCGCAACTTACAGGAAGAATGCTACGGTCTAGGGATGTCTCGATGAGATCAGCGTAAAGTCGCAAGTGGGAGTAAGAACAATCTTTGACAAAAGCTGCTCGTTCGAGACTGAAGAATTTGTACAGGGTGTTTTCTTTTTTCAGACCAGTTCAGATTTTTAATAAAAATTCAATGACGCTCAGGCCTTTGTCGTCTTCTAAAACGAACTCTACGCCGAGGCGGAAAAACTTTACCGCACCTAAAGTTACATTCAAATGACTAACACAAATTTATTAATTAACTATTTAATCATTAACATTAGGGCTGTTGTTTATACGGTAGAGTTGTAGAACGTGGCAATCTATCAAATGCCATTTTTTTAAATCACGAAAAACGCACGTATTTGAGATAATAATCGTCGAAATTCAAGGCCCTGATCTAGGCGAAACCGACACTAACCGTCATCTTGGTCACGTCAGACCGGAAGCTCCCGTGACAATTTATGAAAAGAGGCGCGTCGCAGAAGAAAATGGCTAGGAAAAACGGCAAGTCGTCCAAAATGCCCGAACCGAAATGTCAGTGCTTGAGTTTGGTGCGTAGTGCTTATTTGTTTCTTTGGCGCTGTACCCAAGCAATACCGCAATTTCCACTTTTTCTTTAAATGTACAGCTTAAAGCTAGGCGGCAGCCACTGCGGCGCTACGTCTCACAGACAAGCGAACGAGTTCTTTGCACTTCTTTAGAGTTTAACAAATAAACAGAAGTAAAGATTCTGAAGGAGGAGAAGAAGAAGATGGTGATGAGGAGGAAAAACAAAAGCCAGTATGACGATGAGTTTGAGAAGCTGTAGAACGAGATCGTATCGGAAATTGAGGTGATTTGTGTGGGGCAACCGAAGAGCGCCGTGGACACAATGGCACACATTCGCGAGAACATGTCTGCACACAAACCAGACACTGAGATGGGGCATCGCATCGAGCAACAAACCAAGAAGGCCACGGCTGAACGGGCCAGGACACGTCTCCAGCGCGAGAACATGTCTGCAGGAGGGTGGCATGTAAGCAGCTTGGAGGTCGCCCGTGGTGCCAAGAAGGCCACTGCCTCCAAGCACATACAAACGAACAGGAAGAGGCAGCCTCTGCTGTGGTGGCGCCGACGGGAGCCGCTAATCAGGATTAGTCAGCTGACAGCAAGGACAAGAACGACAAGGGCGAGGTAAACTGCGAGGTAGACAAGTTTCGGCAAGCAGGGTGACGGAAATTTCGACCACCTGGGTTCGCCTAAATTTAAGCACACTAACCTCTAGAATTTTGCTTTCATGGAAATGCGGCCGCCGTATACGAAATTCCATGCGTTTCATACCAGCGTCCATTTGCCTTTATAAGGTTTTTCGATGCCATATATGGCTTCTTGGGTCTTCTTGAGCGTACAGAAATGCGGCTTTGAAAGGCATGTGGGTCATATGCGCCTTTGTATGCGCCGTTTTCCAATAACTTATGCTCTCTCGATGGTGTACTTCTCAGCGATGAGCCCTTTATGACATGACAATCTTATGTTTTATCGATGTGAGTTGTCATTTGATGTTGCCACATTTCGTTATTGTCTGGATAGGAACGCATGAGCGTCGGTGTTCCCTGTGGCAAATGAAGCGTTGCGCAGCTAAGCACGTGGATGAAGCTCAAATTCCCGCAATGGAAGAAGGAAACAGTTAGGAGGCAGGATTTCACTATGCTGCCTTCTATCCTAACTGCCTGCTAAGAAAGAAAGAAAGAAAGAAAGAAAGAAAGGAAGAAAGAAAGAAAGAAAGAAGGAAAGAAAGAAAGAAAGAAAGAAGGAAAGAAAGAAAGAAAGAAATGTACGTTAGGCACGCAGGCACGAAGCTTCGCTTGCCGCCATTTTCCCGATAGGGCAATGACATGAATTTTTTTTCATGTGATCGGACTTCATTGACCAGGAAAACTGTTACACGTACCAACACCGACTGATGCAGGCTGCGCCGGAATGTATGGGACACTTCGTGATTATTTTAGACTGTTCTGATGACATTGCTCACACGACACTGAGTTCTGGAACAGACACCAGTACAAGCGATAATGCTGAAGCGGACGATGTCACATGTAGAAATGCCGACGGGCTTCATGGAACAATAGTTTAACGACGACCGACGATTGTGCTCACCGTCATCTTCCACTGGCATCGTAGTTTTTATTTTTCATGGCGCAGGTACGCCCAATCAAGTGTTCCATGTCCATTTTTGCAGGCTTGGGCTCTCGTGTTTTGCGCCGTCACAACCACGTGACAATATCTCTCTCTCTCTTTCTCTCTCTCTCTCTCTCTCTCTCTCTCTCTATATATATATATATATATATATATATATATTATAAAGAGGTTTATTAGCGGCGACGATACTCGACAGCGACAGTCAAGGCGGGGGCCGACTCTGCGCGAGCTGCACTCTGTCCGAAGAGGGCAACCCACTATAAGGGGCCGGAGAGGACGACCCACTTCAGAGTTCCAATAAGCTTCGCTACAATTACTCCGGGTGCGAAAAGGGAGCCGCCTGGCGACCTAACAACTTGTCACAATGAGCGGATCATGGTACACCTTGAGGCGCTCCACGTTTACAATGTCGCGCCCTCGACGGCGCATGTCCGAGGATGGATCTATTGGTTCGATCAGGTAGTTTACAGGGGATGTGCGTTCAACAACACGGTAGGGGCCTTCGTATTTGGGCAGTAGTTTTGAAGAGAGGCCAGGTGCAGTGGTAGGGATCGAGAGCCATACGAGCGCTCCAGGGAGGAACGTCGGCCCAGAAGTGATTCTGTCACCGCTAATGCTCCTCTGCCGCTCTTGGTCCTGCGTAGTGAAGGTCTTGGCAAGGTCGCGACATTCTTCAGCAAGTCGGGCGGTAGCAGAAATCGGCGCACACTCAGACCGATCCGGCTTGTATGGAAGGATTGTGTGATTGTGTGCGAGGGGTGCCTGCCATACAATAAGAAAAAGGGAGAAAAACCAGTGGTGCTCTGAGCGGCGGTATTGTAGGCGTAGGTGACGAACGGCAGAATGGCATCCCAGTTGGTGTGATCGGCGGCTACGTACATGGAGAGCATGTCGCCGAGCGTTCGGTTAAATCGTTCGGTTAGGCCATTCGTCTGCGGGTGGTAAGCAGTAGTTTTGCGGTGAACACGTTGCACTCTTTTAGAATGGCTTCGACGACTTCCGACAAGAAGACACGGCCTCGATCGCTGAGCAGCTCCTGGGGTGGACCGTGACGTAGCATGAATCGGTGGAGCAGGAAGGAGGCTACATCGCGCGCTGTAGCCGCTGGGAGGGCGGCAGTTTCGGCGTATCGCGTGAGGTGGTCTACAGCGACGATGGCCCAGCGGTTACCAGCAGACGTCAGAGGAAGTGGTCCATACAAATCGATGCCAACACGCCCAAATGGCCGGTCAGGGCAAGGTAGAGGTTGCAGACCTGCCGGCGACAGGTGCGTTGAAGTTTTGCGGCGATGACAATCGATGCAGGAGCGAACGAACTTCTGCACGTAGCGGTACATCCCTCGCCAAAAGTACCGTTGGCGGATGCGGTGGTAAGTTTTCGATACCCCAGAATGCGCACACTGCGGATCAGCGTGGAACGATTCGCATATGTCAGAACGCAGACTTCGGGGTATTACTAGTAGCCACTGGCGGCCGTCGCCGCTGTAATTGCGTCGGTGGAGGAGGTCGTCGCGAACGGCGAAATGGTGCGCTTGACGACGCAACGCGCGAGTGGATGGTGTTGCCGAGGGATCAGTCAGCAAGTCTATCAGTGAGGCAATCCAGCGATCCTTGCGCTGTTCGGTAGCGATTGTCTGAATGTCGATGGAAGAAACGGCAAGGGGAGACACTGAGCTGTGGGCATTGTCGTCAGGCAAGGGAGAGCGCGACAGGGCGTCGGCGTCAGCATGCTGGCGTCCGTTGCGGTACAGTACGCGGATGTCGTATTCTTGCAGGCGGAGTGCCCAACGGGCGAGACGGCCTGAGGGATCTTTCAATGACGACAACCAGCACAGCGCATGATGGTCGG
Organism: Rhipicephalus sanguineus; assembly: GCF_013339695.2. Taxonomy (NCBI): domain Eukaryota; kingdom Metazoa; phylum Arthropoda; class Arachnida; order Ixodida; family Ixodidae; genus Rhipicephalus; species Rhipicephalus sanguineus. The sequence goes on along the minus strand of NC_051179.1, from coordinate 99,548,655 downwards.
TGACGACATCGAATGGGCGACCATACAAATAGGGTCGGAACTTCGTAAGGGCCCAGATGATTGCCAGGCATTCTTTCTTCGTGACGGTGTAATTTGTTTCGGCTTTAGTAAGCGTGCGACTTGCATATGCCACGACATATTCCGGGAACCCAGGTTTGCGCTGAGCAAGGACAGCGCCGAGGCCAACACCGCTGGCGTCCGTGTGTACCTCTGTGAGGGCCGTAGGGTCGTAGTGGCGTAGTGTCGGAGGAGACGTCAACAAACGACGGAGCTTCGCGAAAGCGGCGTCGCACTCTGACGACCACGTATTGAGAGGCCCGTTGCTGCCAAGGAACTTTGTCAGCGGCGATATGATAGTCGCGAACTTTCGTATGAAGCGACGAAAGTAGGAACATAGTCCTACAAAACTACGCAGTTCTTTGACGGACGTAGGTTTGGGGTACTCTGTCACGGCCCGAAGCTTGGCCGGATCGGGGAGAATTCCGTCCTTGGACACGACGTAGCCAAGTATTGTCAGCTGCCGTGCTGCAAATCGGCACTTCTTTAGGTTGAGTTGTAGCCCGGCGTCGCTCAAACGCGTCAAAACATGCCGCAGGCGTTGACGATGCGTGGAAAAGTCCGGGGCGAAAACGACGACGTCGTCGAGGTAGCACAGGCACGTGTGCCATTTCAAGTTGCGCAGAACAGTATCCATCATGCGCTCAAAGGTCGCGGGTGCATTACACAGACCAAACGGCATGACGTTGAATTCGTACAAGCCGTCGGGTGTGACAAACGCTGTCTTCGGTCGAGCGTCGTCAGCCATGGGGACTTGCCAGTACCCTGAGCGCAAATCGAGCGATGAAAAGAATTCTGCTCCTTGCAGGCTGTCAATGGCGTCGTCTATTCGAGGTAGGGGATAAACGTCCTTACGGGTGATCTTATTGAGTCGTCGGTAGTCCACACAGAACCGCACAGAGCCGTCCTTCTTCGCAACAAGAACGACAGGAGACGCCCACGGACTGTTTGAGGGTCGAATAACGTCGCGGCGAAGCATGTCGTCAACTTGCTCGTTAATTACACGACGCTCTGCTGGAGATACGCGATATGGACGTTGCCGCAGTGGTGGTTGGGCGCCAGTGTCGATGCCATGGGTGACAGCAGACGTGCGGCCGAGAGAAGTTTGCGCGACATCGAACGAAGAACGAAATTCTTCCAACAGGCATAGAAGCTGGGAGCGCTCGACCGACGTAAGGTTGTCAGCAATCGAGGAACGAAATACATCAGCGGATGACGAATCAGATGTGGAAACAGCACTGAGCGTACGGGAGCTGGCGCAGTGCGTGTCACCCGGTGCGTCCATAACTTGTGCGTCTTCGAGGGGTTCCGCTCTGCCGAGACATTCCCCTCGCACCAACGTAACCATGAACGGGGATGGGTTGGTCACAAAAATATCCGTTTCGCCCTGAGTGATTTCCACGGTCGCAAATGGCACCAGCAAGCCTTTCCTAGTGAAAACGCGGTCACATGGAGAAAGAAGTGCAACGGCGGCGCGGAGACCGGTGCAATAGACGGGCACAGCCGTTGACGAATTTGCAGGAAGTGTGATGTCGTCTTTGACGAATACCTTGGTCGCAGCGGATGAACTGTCTGCCGGCGTCAAATGTGAGAATGGTGATAGCTCTAATTCGGCTGGTGCGCAATGAATGACGGCGTCGTGGCGGGCAAGAAAATCCCATCCCAGGATGACGTCGTGAGAGCATGAAGGAAATTATGATGAATTCGACGGCGTACAGAGCGTCCTGAATGATGACACGGGCTGTGCATACTGCCGTCGGGTGAATACTTTGGGCGCTGGCTGTACGGAGGGAGAGCCCGGAAAGTGGCGTCGTCACTTTTCGTAGCAGGCGGCTTAGTTTAGCGTCCATAACGGATACGGCGGCTCCAGTATCGATAAGCGCAGATGCGCGAACACCGTCCACAAAAACGTCTATCACGTTCGATGGGCTTCGCTGAGGGCTTTCGCAGTTCGATAGCGTCGCAGCCCTTGCCTCGTGGACTGCGACGACTAGTTTTACTGGTCGCGTGGGACCGAACGTGGCCGCATCGGTGACAGCGAGCGGTGTCGTGGTGACGGTGAACGGCGGGTAGGTGCAGCTGGGCGAGACGTCGGCGACGGAGGCGTAGGTGGGTCGTAATACGGGCGGTTCGACTGGATGGTGGCAGGCGACACGTGTCTAGGCGGCTGCACGCGATTGCAATAGCGCGCCACGTGGCCGGCGTAACCGCATGCGAAGCATATGGGGCGGTTGTCAGGTGTGCGCCATCGGTTCCCTGGGGCACGGCCCGTCCATGGTGCAGGACGGGATTGACGGGGCGGCAACTGATAGGACTGCACGGTGGGCTGCAGTCGTGGCCTGTGCGTGACGTCGGCATAGGCTACCGGTACATCCGCTTCGAAAGATTGAGGTCGAGCGGAGGCTTCAGCGTAAATGTGTGGGGCAGCCGTAGCGATTGATGGGGGCGGTCTTGCGACAACTTGGGCGTAACTCAGAGGTGCAGGAGCCGGATGGTGCTGGTGGTACTCGGGCATGACCTCCGCGATTTCCTGCTCAATTGCTCGACGGAGGGGAGGCAGAAGGGTGGTCGACGGCTGTTGAGTGCCCCGCCACGGTGGTCTAGTGGTTATGGCGCTCGACTGCTGACCCGAAGGTCGCGGGATCGAATCCCGACTGCGGCGGCTGCATTTTCGATGGAGGCGAAAATGTTTGAGGCCCGTGTACTTAGATTTAGGCGCACGTTAAAGAACCCCAGGTGGTCGAAATTTCCGGAGCCCTCCACTACGGCGTCTCTCATAATCATATCGTGGTTTTGGGACGTTAAACCCCAGATATTATTATTATATTAACGGCTGTTGAGCGTACCTAGGGCGAGCAAAGTCCAGCAGAGAGAACTGGCGCGCGATTTCCTCGCGCACGAAAGTCTTGATCTCTGCGAGCAACGCGGAGTGGTCGGGTATGGTCGACAAGCCAGCGAGCTCGGCATCGCGTGATGGAGAGCGACGGGTCATCGATCGCTGCCGGCGCAGCTCCTCATAGCTTTGGCAGAGCGTTATGACCTCTGCCACTGTGCTGGGGTTCTTGGCGAGCAGCATGGTGAAGGCGTCGTCATCGATGCCTTTCATGATGTGCCGGATCTTGTCAGAATCGGACATGGTGGCGTCGGCTTTCTTACAGAAATCGAGGACGTCTTCAATGTAACTGGTGAATGATTCACCGGCCTGCTGAGCGCGTTCACGTAAGCGTTGTTCGGCCTGCAGCTTACGAACGGCAGGGCGGCCAAACACGTTTATAATGGCGGTATTGAAGTCGGACCACGTCGTAAAATCGGATGCGTGGTTGTTGTACCACAGGCCCGCCACACCCGCGACGTAGAAAACCAGGTTAGTCAATTTTCCGGCCTCGTCCCATTTATTGGGGACACTCACGCGCTCGTAAATGGCGAGCCATTCCTCCACGTCGGTACCTTCGGCGCCAGTGAAGACGGGAGGGTCGCGAATACGAGGGACACCAGGACATGTCGGTGCGGGCGGGGTCGTTTGCTGGGAGGCGTCTTGAGGCATGGTAGGCGGTAGGGTACGGGATAGAAGAGCTAGGGGCATCGAATGAGGGCCGAAGTTGTTGTGAAGGCTCAACACTCTCTACCAAATTATAAAGAGGTTTATTAGCGGCGACGATACTCGACAGCGACAGTCAAGGCAGGGGCCGACTCTGCGCGAGCTGCACTCTGTCCGAAGAGGGCAACCCACTAGAAGGGGCCGGAGAGGACGACCCACTTCAGAGTTCCAATAAGCTTCGCTACAATGTATATATATATATATATATATATATATATATATATATATATATATATATATTATATATATATATATATATAATATATATATATATATATATATATATATATATATTCATTTCCCACTTATTTTAGGGAACCGTCTCCTATGTGCTTGTAGACGCGATCAGTAATTCAAATAATCTGTCCGCCTTCCAACCGCGTCGAACAAGCAAAACGTCGTTGCGTCAGGCTTGAGTTTCACCTTCAAGAGTAAAACGCGATTGTGTAATCGGGCCGCGTACGCGTCGACTTCTCAATCGCTGGCATGGCTTCGCTTTACGGCGGTCACCGTACCGAAGGAAAGGAAGGTCTGCCCGAAGAACATTGGCTATTCTCCAGCTATCTCAGCATGCCCACTGTAAGTACAGTTGCGAAACGCCCGCTACGCCATTGTTTTTCCTTTTGACAAACGGCGAGTAATAATAATAATATTTGGGATTTTACGTCCCAAAACCACGATATGGTTATGAGAGGCGCCGTAGTGGAGGGCTCCGGAAATTTCGCGCATCTGGTGTTCTTTAATGTGCACCTAAATATAAGTACACGGGTCTCTACCATTTCACCTCCATCGAAATGCGACAGCCGCGGCCTGGATCGAACCCGCGACCTTCGGATGAGCAGCCAAGCACCGTAACCGCTATATCATCGCGGCGGACAAAAACGGCGAATACCCATTAAGCGTCCTTAAGGCAACACGCGCACCCGCGGAGCAGCACGCTTTGTTGATGTTGCTGATAATTACGGTTAATTGCGCCTAAGGGCTTTGTTGTGGGTATAGCTTTAACCGAGCATTTGTTGTGCAATGCACATGTCTTGACGCCTGGTAAGATTGTACGCCTCTGCCACGCAATAATAAATGCGTTAACGAAATTTCTTTGCACTACGTGACATTCCTGTGTATATATATTTTCCCCGTAGCATTGTCAAGCACCACCGTGGCTCTGTGGCAGAACCCCTGCTTGCCACGCAGACGTTCTGCGTTCTCCAGGAGAATACACACCAGTTACACTTCGCTAAGGAGAACCTTTGCTTGACTGATAAGATAGGATTGATGTTTACCTCCGGCTGATATGACGAGGTGAAATACAAACAGGCTTTGTACATCGCAGCTGCTTTCTGCCACGAAAGTTGATTGGAGGGTGGTATTTCCGAACTTTCGACGACTGCTCGGATGCCGAGCCTATGGGCGATTTCAAGCTGTAAGAAAAGAAGAAAGAAAAAATGTTATTGCGGTATATTATGGGTTCTCTAGAGAATTTTAATAATAAAAATATCTGGGGTTTAACGTCCCAAAAGCACGATATTATTAAGAGAGACGCCGTAGTAGAGGGCTCCGGAAATTTCGACCACCTGGGGTTCTTTAACGTGCACCTAAATCTAAATACACGGGCCTCAAACATTTTCGCCTCAATCGAAAATGCAGCCGCCGCGGCCGGGATTCGATCTCGCGACCTTCGGGTAAGCAGTAGAGCGCCATAACCACTAGACCACCGTGGCGGGGCTCTAAATAATTTTCATTTTCACGTGAAATATAAGCACTTACTTTTTCCAGCGAACACAACGGTTGGTTTAAATAAACGCAATTAGCTGCATTATCTTTGCACGGGGAAAGGTGGTGGCCGTAACCAGTTTCTTCGTGGGATAAAGTGAGAAATCGGTTGTTCCGTTATAGGCTCTTAGGAAGGCCGAAATACTCACGCGTCTTTCACTACGTTGTTCAGTGGAGAAAATTGAAGTGAATAGGTGAGTGTGGTCTGTGCCATGCTGGGAGAAGGAATACAGGCACAGGTCTTATGTGGTGATTCCATCAATCACTTGATCCACTTCGGAAAATGCCCACGTACCCGTACATAATCTAGGAATATCAGTTCACTGAACAGTTACTGACAGATGTGTCGCCCAGGGGGCACCGCGTGCTAGCTCCCGTGCGTGTTCACAGGAAAAGTCAGACCATGCCCCTATTTATTGTTATACGTTTATGAAGGCAACTGACTGGAAGACAAGCTTACCTCTCGTCCAGAGCATACGAAATAGGAGAAACGTCGGTTATGTCCTGACATTCATATAATATTCAAGGCAGTGGGGAAACTCGGCGCTCGTGTAATTGTGAAGGAGTGTAAAGACCGATGTCATTATGGTGATAATAGGTTTTACGTGGAAGGCCGCTTGTATGGGACCCTGATAACGACGGGCAAGTACACGCCAATGTCCCCAGTAATTTTATGCTACGCGTACATCAATGGCGAGTTTTACCATTCAGAAAATTTCCGACAAGTGCCCGAAAACCTCCAAATGTGGCATGAGTACGTATCATGTGAAGACAAGATCGCGTGGAGTGCTAAAGTATTGACGTTAGCGAAGAGATGTGCTATCTGCTACGTCTTACACATGCGACTCCGCTCCGCGGAACCACTTCTAGCGACGCGCAACTGGGTCTCCCAGCAACAAGACCATGTCGTCTTCGCTATCATCGTTGATCATAACCGTCTGCCTGGACGCGAAAAAGTATAGTTGGAAAATCATATATATATATATATATATATATATATATATATATACATATATATATATATATATATATATATATATATATATATATATATTTCATTTCTTGGTATCGGACGGTGGACTTTTTATACTACATATGGTCGTGGTGGTTCGGCGCTTTCGTTCCCTGAAAATCATCGTCTACACCGTGACATTTTCAGCCCTGTTCACATTTTGCTGATGGTTATCGCGACAGATCTGGAAAAGGAGCCAGACTTCCTTTCTTGGGCTCTAAATTTTATAGGATATACAATTAAGCTGTCTACGCTTTCATAAACATTTGCCACGGCGTTTTTTTCAAGCACGCAGAACTCATTCCTTAATCACTTTACCGCCCGATTTTGCTATCTACACTCCTTTAGCAGTGACGAAAGTCATGGGAGCGCATCTTTAGTACCAGGCCCCAGTGCGCAATCGATAAAAAAGCTAATGTAATTTCCAGTAACAGCTGGACACGCGTACTTGTACAGGTTGTTTTTTGAAGGATTGTTTTTGTTGCATGGCAAGTGAGGAAAAAGTATCTATTCGCGCAAGACGCGCCATTATGCAGTGATACAAATGATTTCAATACAATAGCACTTGTAGATATATTATCATATGCATGTATCCTGCTCGTTCATTGTTCGAGGCAATCGTAAATAACCAACTATTCCGCCTTACTGCCATTCTGCTCAATGGAATATTTCTGAAACGTCGTCGATTTAGCTCATTTGCATGTTGGACGCGAATAGTAGTGCAAACTCAAGAACGTAGTCTTTTAATTACATTTTATGTTTGATTAGCTATGCTCTAGTTATATATCACAACCTTCAACAATGTTATTATCATCGAGTATTTTTGCACAGCACGCGGTAATCATAGGCTGGCTCGTTTCGGGACCTCAACCACCATTAACAAACGAAGCCGGCAAAGCAGCACTATCGAAGTGCGGTAGCACGTGAATTGACAAAAAAAGTTATTTTATGTTGCACAATAAAAGCATTTTTCCCTGTTTTTTTAAAAAAAACATAAAACAATGCAATTGAACTTAAATAATCCCCGCACAGAAATGCCAGTTGCTCATCTCACTTACGTCCGTGAAATGGTTCCCACGTCTGTATTTGCCGCAGATGTGTTTGTAGAAATCGTCGCACGGGTCAATGCTGTAGTCGACCTCTGACCGTATCCACTGCGCCACGGAGCGACAAAGGGGCCCCGTGCAATCATTTTTCATTGCGCGAGGGTACCGTACAGCATGTCGATCTTCGGGTGGTGCAGCCAGTGTTAGAAGCTCTTCCGATGCCCGTGTGACACTGGTCGTCGAAGCTTCGGCAACCCGGAGAGACGCCAATGTGTCCACCTGGTGGGCAGAGCAAGAAACAATGTGGTTGACTTACAAGCGATGGCTGCGGTTGATAATACGGTGAAGCATTTTTTTACACTGACAACAAAACACACATGAAGCGTAACTCCACGATAGGAAAAGCATGTATCCGCCTATCCCCTTCCGTAGAATTGAGATAATGATACTCCAGCACGACTTGGCCGAAGCTATATGGCGGTGATGGAAGCAGCTGTTTTTAAAAATCGATATAGGGCCAGTCCAGCAGAAAACAAACAGCCGTTCCTACTCATAATTTGATTCTGATGAAATTTACATTAGACACAGATTTGGACCCACAATAATGATGGTGAAGTTATTTTTCTGACAAAAAGATCCAGTTACACTGCTACAAAAACCTCCAATATTTTCGCCGCAGACAATACTTTTCCGCCAGTTTTGCGATTTCCGAATTTTCGAAAGCATTTAGCGAAGAAACTCTACATGTTTCACCACAATATCTTTTTTCAAGAACAAATAAAATCCAACCTTATGAGTATGCGTTATTTAACTTCACCGTGGAATATATTCTGGGAAAAAAATCACAAACGCGGCAACCATTCCAAAATAGCCGAAACTCAGGAAGTGACAATAATAACACTCGCGCGGATAGGTTGTTTGCCATTCGCGCATTGTTTAGAAATAATTTCAGTGGTTTTGCCATGTACCGTGGTATTTTGAAAATTTGCTGGAATATATGTGATTTACCAAAAAGTGTAAGTTCTAAAATGGCTTTGAAAAAAGGTAAGTTTTAATTTCTTGGAAAATCTACCTGATTAATGTAAGGTATGTAGTCTAGCTTTGTGCGCAGAGAACGCTGCATTATATGAGTGCCTAACAAGTTACAATGCCTGAGATGTAACCAACAACGCAGGCAGCGGCGACACTGCTCTTGTGCCACAAAGCGGACGCAGGTTGCTCAAATTATTTGTGCCCGACAAAGAGGCTGCTAAAAAGAACAAATTCGCAAATAGATTTCGTTGTGCATCAAACTTTGTCTTGCGACTACCGCTGCAACCTTGATTAGGCGATTTGTAGCGCTGGCCGCTCGAGGTTGCGGCCGCCCACATCGCACCAGTCGCGCGTTTTGATTGCGGGATATTTCCGCTTGCTGATAAAAATGACGTTTAAAGCGACATTTATTATTATGAAAAACGAAA